>NC_040011.1:25933114-26233114 GCF_000972845.2 Larimichthys crocea
GATTCATAGTCATTTAGCACAAGGATTATAGCTAAAATCCTTGTGCTAATGAATGACCCTACATATTCAATGAATAGTGTTTTATTATAGAATTATAAGTATAATATAATTATTATCATTATTATTTATTATTAATACTCTTGCTGGATCCATGTGTCCCCGGTAGCAGGATTATATGTATATTATATATGTATATCTGTTTACCTCAATTAGAAGTTCAAATGTATTGTAGATTGTCATTTGAATAAATAATTACGCTCTCCTTTGGTGACACTGTAACTGTAGTGATGAGCTTCTAGGGACAGATAACTAGTGTAGTAATAATACCTTGTTTTCCATGGTCACCTGAAATCAAATGAAATACTGTACTTTGATCGTGAGCACACGAGAATACTCAGGAGACACAATAAGATGCTTTTTTTTTTTTTTTTTTCTAAAAATATTTCTCATTTGTTGGAATCCATACAGATACAGAACATCTCAGCAGAGTCGAGAGAAACGAATCCTTTGCCTTGAGTTCCGCTGAGATTTAAATCTGGTTCTTTGCAGTGGAGATTATTTTTGAAAACACATCCCATGAGGATGGTTATCTCTTGTATGTCCTCCCACAATATACAGAGTTGGCAATAAAAGAGACCGAAACAAGCATTTGTTACCAACGCAAATAGGGGCCGCCAAAGAGAATGGTGGGGAAAACATATTGTGGCTATGGTAATTAGTGGTGCTGTGTGATTACAGCAACATAATTACATTGCATAATCATGTTACAGTCAGAATTTGTTGTTTGTTTAAAATAAGTTTAGCCAGCAGGATTTATTTGTAATCTGCATAATTTATCTCAACTTATGCTGTAGATGTTGAGCAATGTCATATTACTTCCAAATGAATTGAGTCCTGTCAGTAGATGAGGGCAGAAATCAATTTGATTCATGCCGCCAGAGCTGCCCATCACTTAAACAAAATGCACAAGTTAATATTCCGTTACTGAATGTACAGCACAGCTCTCATCCGCTCTAATTCAAGACAGCAGCAAAGTGCACACAGTCAGTAGACCTTACAGAGCGAAGATGTATGGTTACACAACCTTGATGCAGTGATAAAATGTAGGTTGTTTTGAGTGTTCCATCGACTTGTAGCAGCTGACGAAGCACACACCCCCCTACGTTTTAATAGTGCAACAGGAACAAACACATTCCAACTTGACTTCTACATTACCTTCCTCTCTCCCTCTCACCCTCTCCCCTCTCATTGCCCTTGTCATCCAATAGGAGACGGTGACAATAAGGCGTGTGTCCTTGGACATGGAGCAAAGCTCTACTATTGACTGGCATGATGAGCTGCACTTTCCTTGTTCTCCCCAAAATCCCTGTAATCCCCCTTCTTAGCTGCAACACGACACACACACATCAAGACCACAGGGGCATTAGATGGGGTAGGGGGCTGCTGTCGCAACTTATTATATCAGTGCCAGGCAGCCCCATGCCTTCACCTCCTACCGCACCACAATATGCATACGTAAAGAGGAGACACCACAGATGAGCAGAAGCACAAAGAATGTTGTACACACATACTGTATGACCTCTCACACACATACACCAACACCTGTGATGGGTCCTGTCAAGGGCTGTACCAACAGTCTGGGATGAGAGAACATTTTTTTTGGTCTCAAAGGTCACTGGTTGCACTTACTCTCTGTTGGCACAAGAACGAACCGGACACATTTGTAAAGGCTGAAATTCGTAACTGTTATGTATCTCCCTTCTCTACTTCTGCCCGAAAATAAAATAACATTTTATCTGAAGCTTTCCAGTTAAAAAAAGGAAAAATCTTGTCCAGGTGAAGCTTCCAACTCAGTCCAAGAAATTTAAAACAAAACCAACAACTGCCACCTCAACTACAGATAGTAATGAGATGAGTAATTATAAGTATTATTATTATTATTATCATTATTATTATTATTATTATACTCTTGCTGGATCCATGTGTCCCCAGTAGCAGGATTATATGTATATTGTATATGTATATCTTGTTTACCTCAATTAGAAGTTCAAATGTATTGTAGATTGTCATTTGAATAAATAATTACGCTCTCCTTTGGTGACACTGTAACTGTAGTGATGAGCTTCTAGGGACAGATAACTATGTGTAGTAATAATACCTTGTTTCCATGGTCACCTGAAATCATAATGTAAATACTGTACTTTGATCGTGAGCACACGAGAATACTCAGGAGACACAATAAGATGCTTTTTTTTTTTTTTTTCTAAAAATATTTCTCATTTGTTGGAATTCATACAGATACTGAACATCTCAGCAGAGTCGAGAGAAACTAGATCCTTTGCCTTGAGTTCCGCTGAGATTTAAATCTGGTTCTTTGCAGTGGAGATTATTTTTGAAAACACATCCCATGAGGATTGTTTATCTCTTGTATGTCCTCCCACAATATACAGAGTTGGCAATAACATGAGACCCGATACAATCAGTTGTTACCAACGGCAAAATAGGGGCCGCCAAAGAGAATGGTGGGGAAAACATATTTGTTGCTATGGTAATTAGTGGTGCTGTGTGATTACAGCAACATAATTACATTGCATAATCATGTTTACAGTCAGAATTTGTTGTTTGTTTAAAATAAGTTTAGCCAGCAGGATTTTATTTGTAATCTGCATAATTTATCTTTCAACTTATGCTGTAGATGTTGAGCAATGTAGTCATATTACTTCCAAAATGAATTGAGTCCTGTCAGTAGATGAGGGCAGAAATCAATTTGATTCGTGCCGCCAGAGCTGCCCATCACTTAAACAAAATGCACAAGTTAACTATTCCGTTACTGAATGTACAGCACAGCTCTCATCCGCTCTAATTCAAGACAGCAGCAAAGTGCACACAGTCAGTAGACCTTACAGAGCGTGGATGTATCGTTTACACAACCTTGATGCAGTGATAAAATGTAGGTTGATTTTTGAGTGTTCATCGACTTGTAGCAGCTGACGAAGCAAAACACCCCCTCCTACGTTTTAATAGTGCACAGGATACAAACACATTCCAACTTGACTTCTACATTACCTTCCTCTCTCCCTCGCTCACCCTCTCCCTCTCTCATTGCCCTTGTCATCCAATAAGGAGACAGTGACAATAAGGGCTGTGTCCTTGGACATGGAGCAAAGCTCTACTATTGACTGGCATGATGAGCTGCACTTTCCTTGTTCCTTCCCCACAATCCCTGTAATCCCCCTGTCTTAGCTGCCAACACGACACACACACATCAAGACCACAGGGGCATTAGATGGGGTAGGGGGCTGCTGTCGCAACTTATTATATCAGTGCACAGGCAGCCCCATGCCTTCACCTCCTACCGCACACACATATGCATACGTAAAGAGGAGACACCACAGATGAGCAGAAGCACAAAGAATGTTGTGTACACACATACTGTATGACCTCTCACACACATACACCAACACCTGTGATGGGTCCTGTCAAGGGCTGTACCACAGGTCTGGGATGAGAGAACATTTTTTTTTGTCTCCAAAGGTCACTGGGTTGCATCTTACTCTCTGTTGGCACAAGAACGAACCGGACACATTTGTAAAGGCTGAAATTCGTAACTGTTGATTATCTCCCTTTCTCTGACTTCTTCCCGACATTTCAACCGGTCACGACGGAGGAGGAGGAGGAGGATGATATCTCTTTCTCCTCAGAGACTAACAATATGGAGGAGCCATTGCATGAGAAAAAGAAAAGCGTAGCAGCAATGTGCATGTGTGATAATCACCTCGCCTTTTTACATACGTATAAAGCGCCACGTTGATGTATTATTGACAACGAATCAGGTCTGTGTGTTATTGAAAAAATGTAAAGCAGTGCAAAAGCCTTACAGACAAATATGCATGTATTAAAAGCCAATGCACCAAGCCAGATGTGTTGTTTATTCCAACTGCTTATCTCTAACTATCAAAACCTTCTTTGAATAAAAATTTGCTGATGGCATGCTGCCGCTGCTGAACACTATACAGTAGTGAAGACACTAAAAGACTGGTGGTGGAAGGAACTAGATTCTGATTTTGTCCTTATGTGTGTGTGTGTGTGTGTGTGTGCCTCATCAGGAAGCAGTGAAGGAGAACCACAAGAAGAGGGAGATGGAGGAGAAGATCAAGAGAGCCAAGCTGGCGAAGGAGAAAGCAGAGCGCGAGAAGCAGGAGCGCCAGCAGAAGAAGAAGCAGCTGATTGACATGAACAAAGGTATGCCACTTCTACCCGCGCCACCACAGAGAGACAGGGAGGCAGGTGGGGAGTTAGGAGGAGGAGGAGAACAGGAAAGGATGGAAAGGGGGTTTCACAGAATTGTGCTTCACACAGATTTGAACTCTGAAGGAGGAGAATAATGTGTAGGAGTGGGGGGAGTCTTCTTTTTCGGCTGTGAAGGAATCTTACACTCCCATAGTCGATGCACTGCTACCAAACAACAGACGGATTATGCTACTTTTAGCTTGTTTTTTTTTTTTTTCTCTTTTTTTCCCGAGGTACATTTTGCTCACATAGGCAAAAACATTCTCTCCTGTAGTAACAATGCACATATATTTAAAAACATTTAACAATTAAAGTAGCTGAAATTAACGTAACAGCAGTAGAAGATAGAATAGAGAATGGACTAATGAATAAACACAAATACTTCTGTGCAGTCTGCGCCCTCATAAAACTGCCACATGTAAAGATAAGAGCCTGAGGTTGACTCCTAAAAGTGGCTGAAAGTTGCTCTGTAGGTTCAACTTCCAACACAATCGTGCTGTTACACGCAACGCGACAGGAAAATGATCATTCCTCCAGTCTGAGATTGTTTGCGGGCAGCGTGCTATATTTGTTGTCGTGAATCACAGGAATTACTCTATTGTCCTCCAGTGATGCCAGTAAACCGTGTATTGATCAGTGTGACTTGCAGTTGTTCAGACATGAAAAATTAGAGCGACAGAACTGGGTGTCTGTGTCTAGTTATGCCAATGACATTGTGGAGGAATTTCAAGCCTGAAGGGCCTTTGCAAGCAGTCAGTGTGGTCTTTTGTCCATTTTTTTGACAAACAGACTGGGATTTCCACAATTCACCAGCTTCTAAATGTCAGCGCCAGCCAAGGACCTCTCTGTAGCTCAGCCACATTGGGAAATGTGACAAGACAGTCTTCAGTATGCCACACAACTCTCCAAGATAATTGATGCATGCTACAGTTTTTTTTTTTTTTTTTATCCTTTTTTTTCTTCCCTGAGCAGTGACCTCTTTGAAAGCTTTACTTTTAATAATCCAACATGGCTGAGCTGTCTACCCCTCTCTCTCATTCTGGCTAACCAGATGGAGAAGGCTAGAGAAGTAGGTATGATATTAAATATTTCTGCCAGAGCAGATTTTGATCTCGTTTTCTGAATGCCATAATATGACTTGGATGAATAAAACATGAGGATGACATGGGCAGCGTTGCCTGCAGCCTTGGAGATAGTGGGGATTGTCCTCCACACCAACACCTAGCTCGTTGGACTGTCGCAATCACAATGACCTTGGCAGTTTTGAAATACACACTTTTGAATTCTAGATGTGCTAAAGCCAGGCTGCTTTTTCCCCCGTCAAGGTTCTTTCCTGCATTGATTACACATTTTCATTAAACCTTGAATAGTTCCCTTTTTTGTGTACTAACTTTCACTCTATGTGAAATGTAATCAGAGAAAGGACAATCAAATGCGGAGCACTTTAGATGGATCCTGTGAATGGAAATGAATCTAAGCCAGAGTTGGAGGTTACAGCAGCTTGTGTTCTCTCTCAGTTTCTCTTTAAGCTGTTTTGGTTGGAACACACATAGCAGGATATTCAGTGTTTTTTTTTTTTTGTTGCACATCTTTCTTTTCTCTGCCTCTACTCCTCTCCAGGTGACAGCCTTGGCTTGAGAGTCTTGGCTCTTCCCTCCCATTCTGTTCTAAAATTCTATGTGTGCTTCAGATATTTTGAAGAGTTCGTTATTTGAGGAGACTTTTCACATCAATATTTCATGCTGAGCATCAGCCGCATTTTCTGTGAAGGTTGATGAAAATAAGGCAGTGTACTGCTCAAAGATGTTTTTTATTATTATTATTATTCCTTTTTACTCGTAATTAATCATTTTCCACATTAAATCTTGCATTTTAAAGGTTAGAGACTAATTGAAGCACTGCTATAGATTGACGGTTTGGTATTACCTATTCTTGTCCTTAATTTAATCATATCTTAGTTATCTTTATGGATAGATAGATCTGAATATAGTGCATTCTTATGTTTACAAATCCATTAGCATGAACAGATGGAGTAACCATATGGCCATTATAATATCAGAATTATATACAGGTCAGTATTTTATCTGTTTTACGGATTTACTGATTTACTCATTTTATTGTTTAAAAGACCGTTTGATGGATCATACTGTTTTGTTTAATGCAATTTCAAGAGGCTATTTTTGAGAAAGGATAGATTTTATGTCATTTCACAAATTGCGACCTAATCCTCTTCGCTTGCAAATGATTAACAAAGAAATGCATATTTAATGAGTGTTTAATTCATTTAGCTTTTGCCAGGATGGCACCAGGGTGGGTGGGGGAGGGGAAACAGACAAATGCTTTTAGGGAACTGATAAAAAAAAAAAAATGTCCCAGTTGATAAAACTTATGATTATGCCCTCTGCAAGTGCACCGACATGGACACTTCTTCAACAAGCTGATTGATAGATGAGACAAGTGCAGAGCTAAACGTGTTTTCCTTGTGAAGTATTAGAAATCCTAATGTAGGAAATTGCTTATGAAATCATTACCCGGTCACCCCATTTGTTTTAATTTGCTCTAAGTGGATTTCCATATTCCCTTGAACTGACCAGATGTTCAACATTTACTAAATCGCTTTACTTCCCAGTAATAATGGGTTGAACACTGTAGAATAAACCCAAACTAATGCGTCTGTCTAAAACAGAGGAAGATGGTCCATCACAGCAGGATATTTTTTATTGCGGCATATGAAGCAGTGTCACAAGCAGCATGTCGAGTGTGTCAAGAGCCGGAGTATGGTAGAGCATCTGGACTTTGTTTCTCTAAGGCATTTGTGAAGAGTAGCAGGCCCCTCTGGTTGCCTACTCGACTGGCATCACCGGGGTCAGTGCCCCCGTCTGGGGCAAGTGTCTACACCCACATGTCAACTGCGTACTCCAGTCAAATCCAGTAAGCTTTGAACAGAGCCGCAAAGCGCACATGCCGCTTTGAGCACAATGCAGCTTGGCATATAGGAATAAATAAACAACCAGGGAAAAAAAAATATTTTTTACATTTTATTTAGTCCAGGCATTTCTTTCAGGTACCACAGAGAAATAGTGGAGAAGCTTAACATGTTTTATGTCAACTTTTCTCCAGCCTTCTTTATTCATTATGGTTCTCAGTATGTGAATAGTTATAGCAGCTTGTCCCTTTCACCATATGAAGGAAGAATTCCTGAGGAATATCAAGTTTAGAAGCATATTGGTTGTAGCCTGTGAGTTTTACAGCACCTTTTATAAGTAGACCAACTGTCTGCTATCTTAATTGACTACGCACATTAAATGCAATCCAACTGGAATCATGTGGTCCTGGATAAAATTATTTTCTTAACTAATCGTAGGTTTCAAAATAAAATTAACTGATTGGAAAACCTTTTGTTAAAATTGTCCTAGTCTGTATTATTAAATCCTTAAAAAACCCATGCAGAGGCTCAGCAGATGCTGTTTTTATGATTAAGTTTTACCTGAAAAGTGATCACTTTTTTTTTTTTTTACTGTATGAATTAGAGCCCTCTCAGCTGCTTCAATCCATTCTTACAACAGCTTACAGACACCAGCAGAATGCAGACCCATAGAATGAGTTGCTCTGTGGGGATATTATAGTCGTAAAATAGGTATTGTCAAAGTGTTAGTGTTAAAATAACTATTGAACACACATTATTATCATCTTAAATGTAGTTATATTTGTTCCCACAACAGCTGGAAGTTGTGTCTCCCTCATACTGTTTTAAAATGACTGAGCCCATTAGCATAAAACATTATCGTCCTCTTAAAAGGGACACAGCAACAGACAATTCAACAAAATGTCAGAGAATACAAAAACTTGCTTGTAGCCTATGGTCTAGTGTACGTGTTAAGTAAGTCCTTAAAAGGTATTTGTAAACGGTAGTTCACATAGCATGCATTTTCCCTCGGTCTCCAAATGCGTTTTTTGTGCTGGTGATAGTCATCAAGGCATTTTTTTCCCTTTCAGCAAGGCCTGCTGGGATGAGGTCTCCATGTTTTTTTATGATTCTCTGCAGAAAGCAGTTGGCATGTTGACAATGATGGGCCTGCAGCTTCTATTTATGCATCCTCCTTGTCAACCTTTCACACTTTGAGGATGAACTAGTGTATGTTTACATACATAAAAGTGGGCTCTTCTCTAAAATGCATTACACTTACCAAAAAACAAGCTGAATAAGTTAGTGTAGGCTTTGATTGCATTTCAGACTACAGTGTTTGAATGTTACATTTTCTTGTAAATGTCATATTATCCACTCTACACGCTGATACACAGTGACTTTTAAATGTGGATCTAAGGCGATGCACATAAACATTTGGTGAGTAATATACATTTAAACTCCAAACCAAGATTCAGCTAGCGCCTGATGTTGTTTATTAAGATCAACTATATTGATTCTATAAATCTAACGTGTCCTCATCAGTGTGTGTTTTCGCCTGTTTGTGGAGAAGACAAAGTTGTGAAAAGCATTGTTTCTTTTCTCTTGTTTACCAAATTCCCAAATTCAAGTGTCTATTAGTGTGGCATGCTAAACTAAATTGACATATTTCTGTGCAGCAGGCTGACTGGTCGTTGCTGGCAGAGCCCTGTCAGGAGTGACAGTGGCAGAGATGTGGATTGATGGCTTTGTGTGACACTGACAGCTGCCGGTAGGCCAGTGCATACCTGCGTCAGAGTCATGCCAGCTAGGTGATCATAGACAAGCGCTGACAGGTGGTGGCGGGGTGGACAGGTTAGCTCTCTAAGTTTGCATAGTGTCTCCACAGCACAGCAGACATGGCAAACAATATTACCAGGGGAGATAGCTTGTAGAGACGTGAAGGTCACAAACCCAGATAGATAAAAGAAATGCTTCTGAGAAAGATTCTCACTATTCCTCAGCTTAGCTTGGTAAATTAGGCCAGTATTCGGGAGCTATACAATATAACGGACAAGGACAGACCTTTCTAGAATGTAATAATGATATATGGCACAATGCTTCTGAATCTGCTGCCTGCTTATTCCCTGAAGAGTCATTCCTTTGTCACACCACTGTTGGCTGCTGTGTCTGGTTATATATTTGTAGTTTCTGATGAGTTATAAAAATGAAGGATCTTTCAACACATCTGCATATGACTGTCACAGCGGCGTGATGCCAAACTCTGAGCCAATTTCTTTTTTTTTCTTTGTCCTTGCCTTTGAGCTGTGTCGATCCAGATTGAAGGAAGTGCAAGGCATGCTCTGAAACTCCTGAGTGTAGATTGGCGAATTCCATCATTACCTTGAAAGACGGGAACAAGGGCACAAGGATTATCTGCTGTCATACACCCATTCTAATAAATAACAGCATATTAGATTGTGCTATATCTCCAGCCGCAATCGGAATCTGCCTCGAGGCGATGATGGCACACGGAATATGGCTGACTGCGTCTCAGCTAAGGCGCCAGCATGAATAGAAACCTGTGGAAAAATAGACTTATTCATAAACAAATGACATGCGAGGATTAAATACATCTGATTGACTGCAAAATGACATTTTGTATGTGAAGGTGATACAGTGAAATACTTATCCGATCCTCATCCTCACAGATTATAACATTTCCAAAGCATTTCCATATATAAATGTCAGCAGGAGGAAATCGAGCCTGTGCTCATAGGAGGCCTCTTAATATTCTATGATAAATACCATAGTTCATTAGCAATTAAAGGCAACACCAGGGAATACTGTGTCCCACATTTCTGTCTATCTGCCTTATGCATTAAATTGTCAAGCTGAATATGTAGTGTTATTATTTTTTTTAAAGTTTGTAGCATCCTCTTTGTATCAAGAGAAAGACAAAAAAACACTAATTAGATTGCACCTTGAAGCTTTTAATCACTTTTATCTTTTATCTTTAACTTAATTTAGTTAAGGTCACAATCAAGGAAGTGAGACATGCATCTCTGTCTGTCTTTCCTGTTTTCTCTCTGTCATTACCTCACTGTTATTGCCCCTCTCTTCCTGTGTGTCTCTCTCCCACACACACACACACACACTCAGTATATTCATCCTGTTATGTTCTTTTCTCCCTCCCATTGCTTCCATAAATGTTCTTCTTCTCCTTAGTGAAATCAGCTCAGGCACAGTTGAATCTCATTAATTTGTGGGTGGTTCAAGTGTCTGATCATTTCCCCTCCCAGTTCTGGACCTCACCAGTCACTTTACAGTCAATCAAACCTAATTACCCTCACTACAAAGACCATCAAATCCCATTGTCAAATCCATTTAGCTTCCCCAGACAGTACCGCCTTTCACTGATGCAAACAGCCCATGTGTGGTTTGGTTCACATGTTATCTTGATCTGGATTCCAAAACTCTGCATCCGTTCTCCAAATGTGCCACTCTTGTAAAATGGGTAATCTACACTGCCCTGGATGGATGAAACCCAAAATGTTCGTAGCATCTCATTATTCTTCCACATGCCAAAGCCTCTTTGACATCGCTTTCATTTAAATAACCCGGTTCATTTAAGTAGTCTTGGTATGAATAGTCTTGTATGTATTGCATACGAAAGAAACCATGATCAGAGCATCGTGTTGGCATGGCACTAATAGATCAGGGCCACTCTTGTCCATATGCCAGAACAGCACAGTAAAAGGTGTTGTTTGCTTGTTAATGTGTTGGAGATTCACCTAAACTGCAATAAAATGTCTGTCGCCTGCACCTTTTCATCTAACCAGCTCAGTGTGACTGCATCCTCTTTGACAGTGCCTCCCCTGCAATAATTAAAACCAATCCGGCAACGAAAAGAAAAAAAAAATTCCTTAAAGCAGACCAGTCAAAAGCCGTCCTTTGCTATCTTTTAGGATTAAGGCTGACTTTCTGTGGCTGCTTGATAATATAAGCTTTCCAGAGCTTAGCATGTAAAAACATTTTAACGTGAATTAGCAGCTGCATGTTCAGATTGCGTTAAAGGTAAGACACTGTGGCAGACAGCAATGCACACCGAAGTACCACGAAGGATCCGACGTGAGGAACCTAAGCACTGGGAAGATGCAGTACAATACAGTACAGTACAAATTGCACATTGGGGCTTTTTACATTAGCAGATCTCTCAGAGAGTAGATCAGACAACATTGACACTGGAGTCTGTTAGATGCGATAAAAACAACAACAACAAAAAAGAGAAATGCATGACTGAAACACTAAACCAGAGCAACTCTAACATTACACAGGTACTAAAACACTACTGAAAGTTGAGCCTTATAAAACTGCTTTCTATTTAATCGGCTGCTAGACCACACGTTTGATCAGTTTACAGTGACAGCTCGGTTCAGAGCAGACACCATCTGCTTTTATCCCCTGCTGTGAGGTCACAGTGAAAATGCTCATGGTTCAGGGTCTACCATATTGCGGATAAATTTAGAAGTACCTAACCTATGCTGAAGTGCCAATAGTGGTATACTCTGCTGTGAGGACAGGCTCCTGTGGCCCTACTGGCTCCCTGACATGTTTGACCCCATGTGGCTCAGAAAAAGTGTGTCAACTAAACATCTGTCAGTGCTGGGTTTGAGCCCTCCCTTGTGTGTTGGTGGTGTTACTGGGCAAACTAGCCAAAAGCAGTGGATAGATGGTGATAGCAATATGGTAACTGGGGTGGCCCGCAGGCAGTAGAAGTAAATTATAGCAGAAGAAGCAGAGTGTGATGACTGCTACGTTACAAGCATCTCTCTTCCACCCTTCCCATCTCCCAACCTCCCCTCCCTACTGTTTCTCACTTGGGGCCTGGCAGCATCCATCCAGATGGAGGGTTTATTTTTGTTTTTGTTTGTTTACTTATTCATGCATCCAGCTATTCGGGGCATCGCAGGGGCTTTCGTTCCACCACAGAATGCAAATCGCCACAGCGGCTAATCCACTTTCATCTCTCCCTCGTCGACATCCAACTTCACTTCACGTTTCCCAGAGTCTCTCGCAGTCAGGACATCTCGTTTTCTTTCAGGGTACGGGATCAGGCCTGCAGTGACCAGGCCAGCCCAGCTGCAACACTTGTCTCTACTTCATGCATGTCAAACACAATACATCTCTCACCTCCCACCCACCTTTTCCCATCTTCAAGACATTTTGGCCTCTCTCCACATTTTCCTTTCCTCCCCCCTCCTGACCCTGGCGCCACGCAGGGGCTCATAGCAAGAGGAAAGTAGTAGCTACACTGCCATTCCCCCTGGAATAGAGGGTTGTGGGAGCATTCCTAATTGAGTTAGGGAGGACATGAGTGGGTTTGCTCATCAAGTTGTTACAGTAAAACAATCCAGATTAATCAGCAGGCAAGTCTGTCTTCTTTATTACCCATCTTACCCTTCCGTTCCCCTTTTTCTTCCTCTCTTTTCACTGAAGTAGACTGGTAAACATGCACACACACACACACGCACACACACCTACAAATTAAAGACTGGAGCCTGTCTGAAAAGTTTCTTGGGTCATCGTGTCAAAGCTTTTGTCAGGGTTGGGTGGTTGGACTGCAGGGAGATGGAAAAAGAGAGAAGAGAATGAAAAAATAAAGGAAAGACATCTAACAGGTGCATGACTGCTGTCCTTTGGGCACTTGTGTTCTCTGTGCTCTATGTGGCAGTAATGGCCTCTGTCTGCCGGGGTCTTAGAAGCTGCTGGGACTGCAGGGAGAAATGTTTGGGGGGGGGGTAAAGGAGTAGACAGCAGAGCTAAAAGAAGAGGGGGGGGTGCTGAGTAATGCAGGTGGTTGCGTATGTCTAAGTGGCTGAGCCTGAATTCGGATGTGAGAGTAACACTAAACCAGGTGCGCACAAGGAGAGAGTAGAGAGACGGTGAGATTAAAAGAAAGTGTGGTTGTTGCGTCTCCACCTGGCCATAAAGCTGCACCCCTCCTCCCTCCACCGAGGCCTTTGTTTCACGGCTAATGGTCCAGGTTAATTGCACAGGTGACTCTCTGTGGGAGAACAGATGGGCTCAAATGTGTTCAAAAACAATCCACAGCAAGCAGAGAAAAAAAACACTGAAACAACTTGTTCCTCTCCAGTCCTCTTTTTCTTTCTCATCTTCTCTCCTGGAGTCAGAGAGGGTGACTTGGATAAGGTTAAACTCTCGCTGTGTTCCTCTCCTGCAGTGATTTCAATTCATCAAGTGCAAGGCCTGTAAGTTCTCATTAGATCTCATTACAGTGCAAATTAGGGATTGGCTACTGGAGGATAGTGGATAGTAGTGGGTAATAGACATCTCTCCTATGCCTGATGTTCTTCATGTCGAACACTTTAATTTGGTTAGGGAGGAGAGTGCTATGCTTATATAAATTCAGAGGGTATGTAGCTGTGATTTATTAAAATGTGTGACTGTGATAAATGCCATTATTTTGTATGCTCACACTGTTATTCCTCATTTCAATTAGCATGCCACAGTTGCTACCAGTTTCACTTGTGTCACATAGGATGTCATAATTTGCCGTTATAATAGAAACCTGCACGTGCCAGACAGAAGCTTTTCAGAATTCTGAGAATTATTTCTCTCTCTTCCCCCATGAATCATGAAGGCTGCATGTGAGCCATCAGAAATTGAGTTCTCAATCGATCCACTGTGTTTTTTCTCCCCAGCACAACATGCAGCAGACGACAGATAGCAAATTGAATTTATGAACAAGCTTTGTTGGCACTGCTGCATAATTATAGGAATGCCATGCCTTTGGTGTTTAAAAAAAAAAGGGAGCCCGGCATTTCATTCATATACATTCAGCTCGGATGATTGAGTGAAAGGCTTTGTCATGTTTTCCAGGCAACAGCTGTGCTTTTTACTTTGCAGTTATATACATATTTTGAATGTTGCAGATGACTCATTTTAATTGGCAGAAATAAACAAATGAGATGTCATGTTTTGCATAACGTAAGCTTATTTGTTTCATTCCTAATTGGTCTTTCTCTGAGGATTAAGACTTTGCATGGATGCTTCGATGATGCATTGGTTTGCTGAAACACTTGGCTGGATTCCTGTGTTCCCTCTAACCGATCTTGCCATGAGCGGCCTTGAGTATAGGTCATCCTGCTGACATTAGCTGGAGTAGCTCTGTATCTGAATCCCTCTAACTATCCCTCATTGTCTTAGTCTGTCAAAATTACACTCACTTTTCAGCTGAGGAATCTGACCCATAAATTTAGATTAGTTATGTGGAGCCAATGTGTCTTGCAATTATACAACATGCATTTGTATCACAGGCAAGTTTTCCAGTGGTCTGCGTGCCTGGGCTTGCATACTGCAGTGGATGTTTAAAAAATATTTAAATGGCACAGGGCTCAGGCCGTCAAGTAGCAGGGAAGGTGTTTTACGACTTTGTGGTATTGCCTCGCTCCACTAGTCCCTCTCAATAACCCACTCCACCACATGCACTACAGCACCCACAGAAACCCTCTTCACTTTTCTCCCTAGCTGCTTTCTGTGCTATTTCTTTCTCTCCTCTTTCTACCTGTGTTCTGTCTCCTCTCTCATTCTTTCCTTTACATTTCCATCCGCCAATATTGACACTTAGAATACCTGCTTGTTATTTTCATCGCATCTCTTGACTCCCAAGTTCCTGTTGTATTAGTGAATACAACATTGCAGCCGCTTTCTTCCAGTTTACTGTAGGTACTTTTTTTTGTTACTTTACTTTTCTTAAGGAAAAAAAAAACTAATCTGGTGTGTGAAGTCTTTTATGCCAGTCCTGCTGAGAGCACATTATTCGTGTTATCCTTCCTAATTAGAAAATGTGATAGTGCTGCTTGTAAATACATTGCAGGCTGAGCCAATCCCCATGGCTCACTGTTACATTTGGCACAGCCTCTGGGTCCAGGTACCACCTGATATTCAGATAAAGGAGGGGAGGGGTAGGCAGGGATCAAAGGGAAAGATATGGAACAGGTACAGCGTCTCTCTCTGGGAGGTAGAGTTTCACAGAGCTTTATTTCTGCTCTTAAAGGTTTAACTGTTTAAGAAAGTACCTAAAAGTGCAAAAGCCACAACCATGTTCCACACTTCCACAAGCTTTAATAAGATCATTAAAGGACCCCGGGCTGTCTGTTGAGGTGCCCACCAAGGTGTTTCATCACTGTAAGGGTTTGTCAATGTCTTGGTTCTTAGCCCATCTTAACCCATTTAGAAAGCAATTTCCTGTGAGCAGAGGGGATCTTTCCTCTTGAGAAAGATCTTTGGGCATAAAAGGTTAGCTTTTCTGTAATTCCCCAGCATGCAATCTACTACTGCTAATGAGAAGCAGATGAATATTTGCCCTAGGTTTAACAGCTCAAAATAAGACAAGAGTGAATTGCAGGAATGAGGCAGAAATGTCTGCTAAAGTGGGCAATGTTATGATAAGTAATGAAGTACGTTTGCTCCGAGGATTACTGGTGTAAGTGTAGTCAAATTGTATTCAGGTTTGGTTTTGTTTTGGTTTATTTTACTAAAGGCTTACCTTGTCATTGCAGATTTGTTGAATATACACGTGAATACTTTTGCATGTTAAGAAGTTCACAGTCTGAAGGCTCATTTGTGGCATTTTCTTGCTGAGAATAAGGCCTGCTCAGGTTTAAGGCCCATTAGGACACAGTTAATTGAGCACTGTGGGGTGACTGGGGACTATGTTTCCCATTTTAGTCATTTTGGTTCTTTCTGTCTGCAGTCGTCCCCCTGAACCCCAGTCTACTACGGCTCCCAAGTCCTGGCCATTACAAATGATGAATTGTGCTACAGTTAAGCTAGAAGTAGGACAAATTGATCAAAGTGTCAGGTGCCCCCTGTGATGTCTAGGTCTCCATGAAGAAGGCAGTGAAGAAGGAGCTGTCAAAAAGTTTCTTGTGCCAAGGTGGTTGTAGATAAATGTTTACCTGCCACTTAACACTTTCTACCTTCTGTCAGACTCACAATGTGTCCTTGCTAGCCTACATACGAAGGAGGAGTAGCTAAAGATCTTGTGAGCTGATACAGTTATAGTAGCTGCAAGTTGTTCACCATATTGTTCTTCAGGTCCACAGCAGACAGAACCAATGCTCCCCCCTTTTAAACCAATGAGCTTGCTATCGGAGGTGTAGTGCTGCAATTTGAGATAAGCAGTACTTGGCCCAGCTTTGGTTTTGTTCTGATAAAGCTGGTCTAATTAAGCTTGATTTAATCGGGATTGCTTTTAAGCACAGCACACAGCCAGAACAGATACTTTGATTTCAAAGTAGCCCTTGGGAAGGACTTGAGGAAGAAAGAGAAGGAATGAGATAGAGAGCAAAATTAGTGCGAGTACAAGTGAAGTGAGTTGCTTTTTTAAAATTTGCATAAGACATGTTTCTATTCTTGGTTGTACTGTCTTCTTTTACTTGCATGAATGATTGCAGGTCGGTTGGTTTGTTGCTGGAGGAGAAGGGAAAAACATGTGCCCTGACTTTCTCTGGTAATGGCAAAATATATGCCATTTCCTTAAATTAATCGTGTAGCATTCGGTGTCACCGTGTGTTGTTCATAAATTCAATTTGCCTGATGTCGTGTCTTTTTGAGCATGCTCGAGTAACAAAAGATTGATCACCATAGTGTCTGGAAAAGTGCTGTGTGCTGAAAGTAGCAGTTGTCTCCACTTATTCTCAAATGTTTCCCTTCAGCTGTAGCTGTAAGCACAGTAGAGAAACAAGATGCCTGGGCCCTGATGGTAAACATTGGGGAAGAGCTAGTTCACTCATGTACGCAAAAGAATTGATGGCCAAGTCACCAGCTCTACAATAAGTCACCCTAATGATCCAAGTTTAAAATAATGTCTCTTCTGGACCAGAATGATAAAAAGGGTGCCCCTCTGACTCATTAGTATTGGGGCGTAAAGATAGATGACCCAGATATAGAACCTAAGCTTATTTCTGAACCCCCGCTTCCATTGAGCAGTATGCTGCATGTGCACAGTGTGGGCACAACTTGTCATGCTGTTGGCCTCATAGCACTTTAAGTGTCTCCTACCTGTCTCTTAAGCCATGCTGACTGCCTCCAGTTCTTTAGTTTCATGGATCCACACGACAGCTGGAACGGTGGGCAGGGGGAATGTTTTTCGAAGGCCGGTCCCGGTGTCATTGACTGAACAATGATAGAGCACCCGGGTATTGAGCGGCTCCACACTAAATCTTTGTAAAGAGCACTTAGCTCCCCTGCGTTAGCCACAGAAAGAATATCTGTCAATGACCATCAGTGGATGCTTTCATCCCGAGGCTCCTCTGCCTGTATTAGTTGCTAAGCTCTAAGTGTATTTTTCCTCCTCCCCAGCTGTTTACTGGAAAAAACGACAGCGCTGAGTGACAGGTCTCTGTCACATATACATATAAAAGACCTGTTTATATTGTGCTCAGAATCAGAATTCTCCCTTGGTGTGATGTAAAGACATTGTTCATGTGCACCTATAGCAAGAGGAAATCTCTTACTTCAACACTAAAATACCTAGAACTAGACCTTGAAGCAATTACATACAAGAGTTTGTGTGTGTTTACGTGTATTGGAATGCCTTTGTTATTATGTACTTCATCCTGCAGTTTATGTATTGTCCTCTAAAACATATTTGCCTCTGTTATCTGATTTCTTACAGAGGGAGATGAAACTGGTGTGATGGATAGCCTGATGGAAGCCCTACAGTCCGGAGCAGCCTTCCGTGATCGGCGAAAACGGACACCACGCAATGGTAATGCAGCAAATAACACTGTCTTTGTGTTCCAATTAATAATTTGTGTTGTTTTTAGCAGTCACCTTTGCCATCGTTTGTTTTTAATAGTTTACATGCCACACACCTGGCTCCTGGCCATCACATGAAAGGAGCTTTGCTCTTGAATGTAATGTGTATTCCTGTGCTTGTGTCCAAGGCTGAAAGCAAAACATGAACAAGTACAGGAACATATGCACGTACAGATCGGTGTCTTAAAAACATGCATGTGTGGCTTCATGTAGGTCATTTTTTTGTCCCTTTGCCATTGATGTAGCCCTTATTATAATGTAGCCATGCTGGCTGCAGTTGGGCTAAAGCTGATTTAGTGTAATCCTGGTGTTAACACATTCCATTCTGCCATGATGAATGGCCAGTGCCCAGGGGAGTACCACCTAGTAGGGTTGCCAGGGTCAATTGATATGCAAGTCAGAGTTCTGCAGAAGAGCCACAGGTGCTGCCATCTCCACACTGGCAATCACGCCAGAAAAAAAGAAGGGAGGAAAATCAGGCCAATAGCTGGATTGGATGATTCTGCTATAGACACCCACAGGCAGTAAAATATAAGCATACACAGGCAGAGGAGGTATATTTATGTCCAAACCATCTTTTGAGATAGTTGCTGAGCAATGTTTAGACTCAGAGATCTTGCAGAGTTATGATAGTACGAGTTAATTTTCAGCAAAAAAGACTACTATTTACTATTTGCCTACATGTATTTAATGCAGATGGACTGGTTGTAATTATTATTAATGACCAGGTCCTTTCCCTCTGCATAAGGATTTTAATGCACTTTTTCCTCACAATGGGTTGAATTTCTTTTTTCTTTTTCCTTACTTACATATAAACGCCATTTTTCTATGCTAGTACGCACTGTGACATCATAAGGTGACTCTGAACTGGGTTTATCATCAGTCATCTCCTGCGACAAAAATGGTGCATGTGTGTCTGCCTATACCTAGCAGTAGGCAAATTAATTTCAAAATAAAAATTGTTACATTTTAAAAATGCCTACTGCTATGACTTTGGCCATTGTTATCCACAGTCATATTTTAATATGCTTAGTTAATCTATGACAAATAAAAAATATGTGTGATGATTAAATATAATTTAAATAGTGTTTTCTGTTTAAATTGTCTAGATAGTGTTTGACTGAAAAAGTAACTAAGTGTATAACAGCAAACATACATGCACACATGCTTTACTCTTGTTTCAACACCTATAATGCTGTTAATCAATTGACATAACCAGCTCCATTCATCGCCTGCACTTTGTTCATTCAATATTTCTGTGTTTGGGTTTATTGAGTGAGTCTGTGTCTATGTCAAAATGTGTGTGTGGGTGTTTTAGCAAACCTGAAGGGTTTCTGCTAAATTCTTGGAGTGGTTCATTCCTGCCAAATATCTATGATCTGTCACCTCTGATGCCCTTTTCTCTTTTCCTTTGTCTCCACCCTTCCCTTCTTTTCTTTTCTTTTTTTTTCTTTTCTTTCTTTATTGTTTTATCACCAACATTGTTACAGGTGATCAAAGTCCTTCCAGTCCAGGCTCTCGGTGGCCGGGTGCTAACTATGGTAACAGAACCCTAGGTGTGTGTATTTAACAACCTTTGTACCCCAGATCCAGCACCACTCTGCTTCCTACTGCACTTCTCCTGGCTGCATTACTCACACATCCTTTTTGTCACAGCACTCAAACTGAGCTGGTCTACAATGTGCAGAGTCCTGCGCTGAGTTATTGCATTTGACTTTACATAGATTGAATTGTTTAAAATTTATAATATGTAAGATTTACTGTAAGTAAAAGAACTTAAGCATAAGATGGATGATGAGTTTGAATTAAAATAAAAACAAAACCTCCTAAGGTACACAACTCTTCACTTAGAAATAGTGACTTTGCTGTAAGAACATCTTGTAGTTGATGGTGTTCTCTCCCTTATGTTATATTTACAACACACAATACAAAAGAAACAGCATAGCATTTTCCCTTGTCACTTCAGATGTCTAGCATAAAGTAACATTACCCCAGTTTCTCTGGAAACACATTATAAAGCAACTGTGCTTTTAAAGCACCTGTGGTTAATGGCCATAAGGACAAAGGAAGTAAAGAATAAGAGCAGGCTAATCTATTCCATCAGGTGTATATCAATTGTAGGTGACCCGATAAAGCAAAGTCTACCTATAGAAAAATATATTAATGGAAGTGAATTTGCTGCATATTTATTAAGAGTGAAACATTTCTTTAGAGCATAGGATCACATTAGAATGTGCTGCAGTCAATACTCTCGACTAGAGCGAACGTAATGGGCATTAGGACTTGTCCTGCTGAGTAACATAATGTAAATCTTACACTGAATACCATTAAAATCCAATACAATAACGTACTAATAGTGAAGTTACCCTTGTGTTAGCTTTGCGTAATACAAGCCTAATAACTTTTAAATCACTCAGCCTAATTTCTGTCATGTACAGTAGAGCAGCTCCAGTTATCATCTAACTGTCTTGCCCTTACTGTTAGTCTATGCTGCCATAGCATGATATCACTTCCTGTCTTGTGGCGATGTTTAGGAAGTGTTCTGCTGGAGAAGTCTGTAGACCTCTATGCTTTAGCCGCTCACAATAATTTTGTGTATTACCTTTTTGTTTCCCCTGTATGTTTGATAAACATCAAACTAATGTGCACCCCACATATGCCTCTTTTTGGAGGATTCCCGTCTTTTATGATATGTGCAATTCTACCACTGTATGAGGCACCTTTGGCTAATCATTGCATCTGCAACTCTAAACGGATTGGTTCTCTGTGTGTTGCAATAGTGTCTCTCTCGCTATAATATGTTTAATCTGTTTTGGTTGCATGTCCAAGTATCATGTTCATGAATGAGAGTTTATGTATACTTTGATGCTAAAACAATGAATTGCTTGAAATGAATTATTTTGCTGCAACTCTAAACAAACACTTAGTGCAGTGAAATAAGATAATTCATTGTGATTGATATGTGGCTAGCTGACACCTATCAAACTATCTTTAATGAATCAGGATATTACCACTTTGTTCAAAAAATCAGTTGCTAGTATTTGAGGTTTGGCAGTACCAATTAAATATAGTTTGGCTCACCTTTATGCATGACACCAACTCTAAAACCAAACTCTCATTTGTCCATAATAGGTGTGAAGATACTTAGGAACTTCCAGATAAGCAGTGTTATGTTCAATATTCAATGGACATGAAGGTGAAGGTTGAAAATAAAAGGCTCAGACTGCCTATGCTTTTGTGGAAAGTAGCAGTTTGGTGTTAGGATCTCTAGCAGTCTAGGTAAGTCTGGGAGAGGACACCACCTATAACACCATAGTTCTGCAGGGGATGGAACAATTTGGTAGATTGATGGGAAGGGAAGGCTTGCCTGAGGCAGCAGGGTTCTAACACTCAAGGGAAGCCTTGTTGATTTACTGGTGAAGGTCACTCAGGTAGCCAAAACACTACACAGTGGCAAGGCACAAATAAATTTCCACGTTTGTGCCTTCTCATTTATTGTGTTTGTTGTTTTCTGATTTGAAGCAGTCATCAGAAAGTGTCCATTTTGGTTAACTCATTCCATCGTTATAGTCTGCTGTTGATTTAGTCATGTTTACTTCATTGGCTTGTGACATCTACTGTGAACTTTGTGGTTTGCAGCACACCTCAGGCCACAGTACACAAAAAAATTATGTACTGACCTTATTGGGTTGGGAACAAGTGGTTGTCAAGCAAGGTCTTGTCCAAGACAGAGGGTAAGATAAAGCATGAGATTGACAGACCTATTGTTGTAGCTTCAGCAGTGTTGCAAGCATTGCATTGCACAGTCTTGTTAAAGATAGAGCAGCACCTGAATGTAAAGCTCCTGTTCACCAATCAAAGTCCATCCCTCACCTATGGTCATGAACTCTGGGTGGTGACTGAAAGAAAAGATCATGGGAAGGAATGACTTCTGGGTTCCTCCTGAGGGGAAGAGCCCTCACTAGATCACAGCTATTTTGTTTTAAAGTCAGTTGAGGTGGTCTGGGCATCAGGATGCTTTCTCATCTGTGGATTTATTCTCTCCGTGTCCAAGCGGGAGGAGACCCAGACCATGATAATCCTGGTGGGTTATACCCTTGCTGAGGGATGTGACTAGGTAGAAGGATGTCTCTCCTACCTTACTTGATGCCTTGAACATTGCATTTGGGATTTGATCCTTGATAAATACCAATGAAAATGGTTTGCCAACCATATGTATGCGATATATCTTCTTATCATTGTAAAAACTAAATACTGTCTCCCTTTGTTTCTAAGTATGTCTGCCATTTTACTGAATATCCTTTTTTTGTCCTATTTTTCTATTCTTGTGAGACAACCAATGTAATTGTGGTCCATAGGATGGCTCGTTCTCCTGCATGGCAATATGCATCAGTCCAGACTTATTTTTTTACCTAGTGCATACGACTGCTATGCCACCAGAATGTGTTATGCGCTGACAACTCCCTGTTTATGAATATAGAACCCAGACTGTGGTTTAATAAACAGCTGCATGGATTCTCTACTCTGAGGTGATGAGAGGGGAAAATCCTTTTGACATGCTGGCTCCATGGATTTTTTCTAAATGGTATCTGGAAATGAGTTCAGCTGCTATAGAGCATAGGGAGAATTTGTCTCATCTCGTGAAAGGTGGCAAACAGAAATCTTTACGCATAGTTTTTGGGGGAAAAAATTGAGAAGTACTCCCTGTAAAAAGAAACAATTAAGTTCCCAGTGACAGACAACTTGATAACAAAAGGCATCTCAGTCACAAAATATTTTAGTATTTTAAAAAGTGATGGTGTAATTTTTAGTTCAGCACAGCAGCATTAATGTTTATGTTCTT
Organism: Larimichthys crocea; assembly: GCF_000972845.2. Classification (NCBI taxonomy): domain Eukaryota; kingdom Metazoa; phylum Chordata; class Actinopteri; family Sciaenidae; genus Larimichthys; species Larimichthys crocea. The sequence goes on from NC_040011.1 coordinate 25,955,980, forward strand.
TTGCTGCGTAAATATTTGCTTTCTCTCTCACTGGAGGACTGACAGCATTTCAGTCTCTGAATTTACTGGTGGAGAAGGTTCTCTGAGCGTTTGCATCAGACAGTGTGCCAAATCTGTTCACTCCTGCTTGTCATGTCTGTTGTAATCTCATGCTTTAAAGCTTGATTAACCTCCTGTCATCCTCAAACGAGCAGTGTGTACCAGAGAGTGTCTCTCAGAGTCGCACAAGAATCTTCGCGTATGTCAAAGGAGTTCATTTAAAACCCAGCATGTAGGGTTTTTTTGTCATCCTCCAGGCTAAACTATACTCCAGCAGACTACCTCAAGTGTCAAGCTGAACACAATTCTAGGCGCCGCCAGTCACAATTACACCCAATTCCAGAAGCATTTCCTATTTCCTTGTTTCCACTTTGTGTAAGATGGAAAACCTAACCCGGGAGGCCATACTCATGTGTTATGCAATTACACGAGCCAGTCCTAATTCAACACACAGAAACTGGATGGATTGATGGAAAACAGAAGACACATTTCTGTTGTGGGTTCGGTCTCATTTCAGGAAGATAATATTCAGTTTTCTGTGGTGTCAAATCTGGTTGGTTTAACACACTGTTTGTTTGTTTGTTTTGTTTTTCACAGACAGTATACTGAAAAATAAATTTGACTTGAATAAGGATTTTTTTTTTTTGCAAGTTAGCCCTACTCCTTTTCTATCTCCTATTCCCTTTCTGGTGAGACAGTTACCTGGGTATCTGGCAGGAGATTGGTGGGTAGAGAGCTGAAGCCTCTCATACATCCTGGCTGATCGATTTTCGGTCAGGGATGAAAGCCACAGACTCAGTAGGTCTTTCATACTGGGGGGCATCCCAAAAGACACATCAATCAGATTTCAAAGAGAACCAAGCCAATCTTATTTATTTACTGCCTTTTCAACGTCATTACAAACCCAAACCAGGGCCTCTCTCCTTTCCACTCTGCTCCACTCTCCTGCTTCACCTTCACAGGTCAGTCCATCAAAAGTTCCATCCTGTGTTCTATATAGTAAGCCTCTTAAGGACTTATTTGACATTGAACAGGGAGGGATCATCTCATGCCCATTAAAAAGTAGAGATGTGGTGATATAATGCTTGTCAGGGTTACGGAATTTCAGCCCAACTATCTAATCCCCCGAAGCCTAGCAGTTAATTCAGCTGGTCAGGCCAGAGAGTGGGCCCCCTGTATGTTTAATGAAGATTAAATTACCTATTTTCTCTCATGAAATTTTAAAGGGAGAAAGGGGATGAATCTGCAAAGAGGCAAATGAAAAGACCAAAAGGAAATGTCTTTAAAAGGGAGATGCTGGCAAAGAGTTTCCCTTTGTTGCTTTATATCGTCCAACCTCATTCGTGACATAAATGATTTTTTAGTACTTATTACTTCTCTGTTTGTTATCCACATTACCCTGATGTAGACAAGGACAATATGTTCAGCCAAGGGAGCTATTTTCTCATCTCTCCCTTGATCTGGGGGAAAATCGCTCATTCGTTTCTGAAATTACATCACAGGAAGTGATAGTGATCGTAATTCCCTTAGCAATTAATTTGCTCACACATATGTTGTACCCATTGCTTTATCTCTCTCGTGTTGTCTCCCAACCCTTTCTAGCAGTTGTTCTGCTGTACTGTACACGCACACATGCAAGCTTGTGTCACAAATCAGATAGGGACTGTTGCTGTAGGGTGTCTGAGTTGAGGTCTAAAGCCCTTTGCCTCCACAAGCTCCTGGCTCCCACTTCAGTTGATAGATGTTATTCATTGGGGCAGCCCTAGAGGTGATCCTACAGGAAGTGGAGCTAACATGATTTGGGGCGAAGAGACCCAGAGGGTGTCATTGCCTCTTGCTATAGCTCGGATGGCTTAGTAGATGTGAGATATCAATAGAGTAGATGAGAGGAGGGCTCTGTAGAGACGTGCTGCTTAAAATCTATCACCTGCTTCTCATAGATAAGGATATTTATCAACAGCCAAAAGGAAAGGCAGATGGGAAGGAACTGAGGCATGGACAGCCACCCCATTTAAGATTTGACATCCTAGGGCATAGACAAAGGCTTTCGTCCCACTGACCCATAGAACCTTTCTCTGGACCTGATCATTTTTTATCCACAGAAGAAAACCCATCATGGAAATATAGATGAAGATTTTATGTACCATTTGAGTACCCTTGGCGCATAACTGATTCGTTGCTTAACTCTGCCAAGAGAGGACGTAAAGTAAGTGAAGTGTGACACGGAGCCATTTTGAGAGGATAAATCAAATCTTAATATAAGGCAGTCTCCTGGAATGCATACCAAGGGTCTCTCACCCCTGCCCCTGCTGTTAAGTACCCCCTAAACCTGTTGCTGTTGTTTGAATTATTCCTAAGTTATCTACTTGAGTACAGGGGTCTGTATCCATGTCCTTTTGATGCCATTATGCCCTTTTACAACTCCCTGTCTGATAAAACTTATCATGTGGAGCCTAGCTCCCTATGGTAATGCTTACTTTCTTTCCTTCTTTCTTTTTTTTTTTTTTTTTTTTTTTTGAAATAAAGTCAATGACCTAGTGCTATAATGGACTCGGAGCTCTCAACACCTATGTCCAATATTGTCTTACTTTATTGGCACAGGGCCTCATTGATGTAAAAAGTACTCTGCCCTCCCGCCTAGTGGATCATCAACGAACAACTGCAGAGCAAAAATGTCTACTAACTTATCATATTCAATAATATCCTAGAGCGTTTGCAGTGGGCTGTGTTTTTTTTTTTCTTGCTCACTCTCCAAACAATATTGGCTTTCAAGTATGTGGGCAGTTATGAAAGGTCACCCTAAGTGTAAATCGTCAATACTGGATCAATTTTGCAGGGCAAATATGCTTTGGAGGCCCCATAATGGAAGGTTTCATCTTATTTTTACCCAGGGCACATTCACACAATAAGATTGATATCGTTCATTGTTTGATGAATTCCTAATAGAGCTATAAACTTGCAGAGCTTAAAGCCAAAGGAATGCCTGTGGAAGCCAAATACAGGAGAGGCAGTCGGACCATCCCACTAGCTGAAAAATTGCCCTCATATAATTCCAATGGAATCTCGCCCAAGCCATCATGCTTAGTGTTGAAGGATGGGCAACTTGTGTCGGTTGAATTAAACCTTATTTATCGCTCATTAGGCATACAGCAGGGCCAACTGATGATCTGCGAGAGAACAAATAATGTGCCGTGGAATAGGATGCCATCCTGTATGGTTATGTGTTCCACTGACAATAAGAGGCAGTGCCAGAATCAAATGCTTCTTCCTCTGCTGTCATACTCAGACACGATGTGACTATTATTAAAATATAAAGATACTGTATAATGTCCAAGCTGATGTTTGCATTTGAAGTCTCAGCCACTATCTACAATCTGTCAGCCACAATGAGATGGAATTAATATTTTACTCTTCCATTAGGCGGCCTTAATGTCTGAAATAGGAGGTATAAGAAAGATCCAGACTGGACGATGAGTGATAGTGGTAATACACAGTAATACAGATAAAGAGAGAATATGTCAAAGAATGTTAAATGTTCCATTCAGTAGGAATGTTAGTAAAGGTGATGATGAGGACGAGGATAGTAAAAAAGGTGATAGTGTATGTGATGCTCTCAGCATGAAGTAACTACATCTTACAGCATTTCTTTCTTGATTTTAAGTTAATAGTGTGAATTCAACATGTTTTTCAGAGGTGTTAATTAGGTCATACTTTGCTTTTCTGAGGTGCAAGAAAGTTGACGTTCCATCTTTACAGTAATTTGAGTAAGCTCATTTAAAAATGATCTGAAGATGAACCAAAAAAACATTTTTAGATCAAAATAAACAATGCATAATTAATGAACAATAAATCTGACAGAAAGTGAAAGTAACACTAACTTCAACAGTGTTCTCTGATATAAAATGATTTATTCGTTAGTTCTTGGAAAAAAATGAATGTAGCTAGTGAAGGTCCACTGTGTTAAATTTAAGAGGCTCTATTGGCAGAAATGGAATATAATATGCATAATTAAGGATTAATTAAATGATTGTTTTAATAGTGTATAACAACCTGAAAATAAGGATAAGATTTCTGTTAGCTTAGAATGAGCCCTTTTCATCCCTCTGACAGAGGGTGTAGAAGTGGCCACCATAGTTTATCCTAAACGGCAGAAAGGGGGGTGAGGTGAAGGTTATTCAGTTGGTTGCATTTCACAATTTCACCACTAGATACCGTTAAATCCCACCTACTGGACCTTTAACACAAACTGATAAAAAGTTTTTCTGAAAAGAAATGTTTGTGAAAGCAGAACACACATCAAAGATTACATTTAATGAGCTCCAATGACTTGTAACTTGGGTAAATCACATGAAATCAATATATCATATAAAGTGCTTTATAAACAAATAAAAAAACTTCAAGAGTTTCAAGCTTCAACATATGTAACTGTCTAAACAACATAGAGCAAAAACTTAATTGTCAAAACTTTGTTAAAGCGGACCCAAATGCAGAGGCTGAACAGGCAGGTAAAGTCTTTTATTAAGAATACAGACAGGAATGGAGATGTGGGAGGCTTGGTGGCTGACGTGCTTAGTGGATGGTGAGAAAAGCAGGCAGGCAGAAAATTTTGAGAGAGGGAAAAAAGGTTCAAGTCTCACAGGCTGGCAGGCAAACAAACTACTATATACTAGTACAAAATAAGCTAGGTTCTAAGCAACATGCAACTGCTTTCAGGTCCAAAAGAAATCTGTAGTTTTCTTTTCTGATGGCCACCATTGCATCTGTGAAAATGTGCAGTGAGTCCTGTTTGTCAGGACAGCAAAGTCCTCATCATAATCATGTTCTCAAGGATAAATGCAGTCATTAGATCGTCATCTTTTGACAGATCAGATCTTTAATATGGTAATCACATTATTTGTAAGACCGGACAGATGAAAAAGCAGTATATAAAGTAAAAGGGGGCTGAGACTTTTAACCTAGTTGACATAAATGTGATGATGAAGTTGTCATCTCATGTACATTATGGTGGAAAGGGGTAAATAGGTGACAGATTAACGACAGGAGAGGCATGTATTTCAACGAAATGGACTGAGTGGGTGTATTATGCAGTGATTTGACAGTTGTATCATTAGTGATACTGGTAAAGAGTTAAAGAGGGCAGGAGAGACTGAGAGGGTTAAATGAAGGTAAAAAGCTAAATACACACGCATACACACAGTATGTGCAATCAGCAAGAATGCTTCGTACACTCAGGCACTCTCCCTCCAGTCAAGCATGATTGTGCTTGACATGGTTCCATCACTAATGCTGAGTGATGCCCATTTGCTAGGCTCTTCATATTTATTTATTTATCTGTTTATTTGCGTCAAGTTTATTTATTGATGGGCCTCAAGGATATGATGGCAAATCTCCATTTGCTCATATGTGGAAGGAAGAAACTAAAGGCTATAAGAGTATGCAACATCTACACGTGAATGAATAAAAGACGGAGGGAGGACAGAGTTCACCTTTTTTTTTATTTTGATTCCTGCAGTTGAAATAGCTATTCCTTTCTGGTAATGGAAAAGTGATATGGTCCATTTAGTTACTTAGCACTAATCCCAATGGTTTAGCCGCTTCTCTGTTTTTTCTTCCCTTTTATCTCTTTGTCTTTCTTCATTCGGTCTTTTGACTTCTATTTGGTTAGTGTCTGATGGAAGGATTTGAGTGGGGTCGAATTACTCCCTTGCCTGTATGAGTTTTCCCAAGCTTCAGCAGTACTTTCAACCACATTAAGTGCATGCAGCACGTTGCTGTTGTAGTTGACCACCGAATACCCATGAGGGTTTTAAATGCATGCTCTATTTAATGCCCAGTGTTCACATAACCTCTTATTTTTGCGTAAATTGATTTTTTAAAAGTTTTTGGGATATGGTCTTCTACTTTGTTATGGCCTTACAGATCTTTGTTTTGTTATAGCGTTTAATAAAATGTCCCCTTGCTTGTGACTGTTACATAGAATGATGCAATTAAAGTGTAATGAGTGTAAGTGTAATTGTTGTTTATTTTCACAATGACATATTTGCTGTTGTAAGCTACTGAGGGAACAGCGTTGGTTAATTAGCCACAAGTGTACAATTTGAGATCATTAGCTTTGGAAGCCAATATCTCTGGCCAGAGGTCTGCTAGAGGACCTTTGGTCCACTCTTGTACCGTAGTGGTATAAGGAATGCCAAGTTTTGCTTAAGATCTTAAACTGAAGTTTCCTGTCCACATGATCCTCATCATTAAATTTCTAGAAATCAGTTGCCTTAATCTAAGATTTTGATTAACTTTTTCAAGGGTAAATCTTAGGTCGTCTGTGACTAAATATAAATGGGCACTTATCAGATCATCTGAAAGTGATAATGTCTAATAAAGCTGGGTTAAAGGGAACTAAACTGAGCTGGATCTTCTTAAAAGAGGGGATCAGCTGTCTGATTTGAGACTGAGAAAGCATATCTCACTAGAAAGGATTAATAGGGAGAGGATGAAAGAGACCAAGAAACCAAAAGACAATTTAGCAGAGTTTTTGCCTGTGCTCCTTGTGTATCCGAGAGCAAAATAGCATCCCTCGACCCGAGCTGAAGAGGAAAGAGATCACTTATAACTCACACATGCCATAAAATGCTGTGTGAGCCTGGTATTCAGCATGAACTGATTGACATCTGTGCTCTTACGGAGACAGGGATCTCACCCAACTGCATGTGTGAGTTTATTTGAATTCATCCAAAACAGTTAAACTGTGCTGAGAAGTAGGAGGGGGAAGTAAACAAGAAGAAAACACAACAGCTTGGTATTCATGAATTCCATAAATGACAATGTTACTCCCCTAAGAGATGACGAATATGTCATGTTTAAAAATAGACGGCTTGCCACAGTTCAGACCCTCTGCCTCCAGTGGATAAGGATTAAGCAGATAGATGGTAAAGGGTAGAGATTTGGTGATGTGTGTGCATGCATAATTATGTCTGAGTCAACTGTATGCTTGTACAGATGCACAGATATATTTGTGTATATGTGTGTATATATATTGTATGCGTGCAGGGTTAGTGTGAGCAGCTGTATGTAAACCAACCTGGGTTTCCATGTAAAGCATATAACCTAACTTATAACCTGAAGTTAAAGGCGGCAGGATGAAGGCCTGAAAAGTAGCCAGACAGCATGGGGGTCATGCATTAGTGGAAAGCCGGTGGAGGTTGCTGAGTTTGTAACATCTCCACCCTGAAGGCATTGCCAAGCTAAGTAAAGGATGAGGCTGCACACTGCATTACCTCAACTATTATTTTTTTCCCTTCCACTCTCGATGAGTTTCTTCCAGTGGCTCAGGTCACTGTTGCCCCAGGGCGGATTATGGCAGATGGGAGCTGTGATGTTCCTTAAGATTTCCGACAAGTGAGAATGGGAGTGTGTGTCTGGGTGTGCGTCAATATGTTTGATCTTTTTGTGTGTGTGTGTGTGTGTGTGTGTGTGTGTGCACTGTTTATGTCTGGGGATGTTTATTGAAGCTCAGCATTGCTTGGCAGGCCAGTGGTTGACCTGATTTCCGTGTCGCAGCGTGACTCACACAGGTTAGATTTTTATGGAGACAGTGAGAGGTGAGAGGTCAGCCTGAGAACTAAAGCCACATGCCTAAATCTTATTCTGTACAGACTTCAGCTGGAGCATAGCTAAATAGGCACACATACTCACATGTACAACATACATATATCATAAATATTCTGTTTGTGGCTAAATATAGCATTCCATCATTGTAAATATTCAGCCACAATACATTATGATTAGTGAGAGAGCATGTAAAATCATTTATGGTCTGCATTATTAAAGTCTTCTACATGGTAGGGCTCTTTTTTTCACTCCTGATATCACCATTATTATGTTTACGGTGGTGGCAACAGTCTGTCTGAGAAATTGATTTTTCTTTTGCCAATTGTAAAAGTTTTATGACAGTCAATATGGCTGAAGAAGCAGCCTCTCCATTATTTTACTGGATCTGCTGCTAGCTGAATAGATGGTTCCTGCTTATAAACCTTGAATAATTGAACAGGGAAATCAGTCAATGAGAGGGGGAGAGGCACAAGGTCTTGATGGCTTGATGGCCAAGATGACAGCTTGTGAAAGAAAAAGACAGCAGACTGATTAGCCAATGTGTCATATTGCTTCATCGCTGTCCGTACACTATGCTCTCTCATCTCTTATTCACCCGGTTCCTCTCACACATCTCCTTTCTTAGTCTATTACTCTCCTCACATGCTCCTTCTCCTTTTCTTTTCTTCGTTTTATTCCCACCTCTACCTCTTTACTCTTGTGTTACTCCAATTTCTTTCTTATCAACTTCACTTTTCCTCATTCCTCACTATCCCCCCCTCTTCAACCTAATGCCCTGTTTTCTTTAAATGCTTTATTTTTACTCACATCCTGTCTACATCCATCCCAATGACCCTGTGTCACTCCAGGCAGAATTATTACTCTTGGATAGAACATCGGCTCAGTGGCGCCGTACTCTGCTCTCTCCGCAATATCCATTTATGGAGTATCCCCTTTTGTGGTGAGCCATCTTCCTATAGCCCAGTAATGATAGGAGTCTTGGCGACCCTGTGCATTTGCACTGTAATATAAGACATTCTCATTAGTCCAAGGATTGTGCGCTCTCTCATGTCCATTACATTAATTGCTACACATCACTGCCTGCCATGCCCCTCAGTATTCTGTTACATCGCTGGCATTCTCTGCCCTGCATCACCTAACTGTGGCCGGCAATCGCTTTGCCCAATAAGGTGAGGAAGGTAATTGAAAAACGTTGTGTAAAGAATTGGAGGAGATGTTTTTAGTCAAAAAATATCAAGGAGATAATCTTACCATTTTTGTGTTTTGTTACATGAGTGGATGCCAATGAATGAAAAAATGTTTTAGATCAAATAAATTGAAGCCAAGTGCCCTTCCACCCCCGCACCATCCCTCTGTTGTCAGTCATCTCTCCTCATAATAGGGAAGCAGGCCGCTACCATAATTGCTATGATGGTCCAGCCTGAACAAATCACTTCTGGGCATAAAGAGAAGCCTTGGAGATGGCAGCCAGAGAGAAAAGGTGCGAATGAATTAAAGCACTTTGCGTTCCTCTGGGGCATGTGGCCCAGATTTTTCTTCAAATAAAAAAAAAAAAAAAAAAAAAGGAGAGGAAGGAGTGTGGGGGTGGGGTGTGCCTCTTTCCTCTAAGAAATGGCAGTAAAAGCAATAATGCACATCCAGCCTCCATTATACCAAAATGGAGAGCTTTTTCAGAGAAGACACAATGGCACTGACATAGTTAACTGGCAGATGGAGAAAGGAGGATTTCACTGGAAATAATCTGATTTTGTACGGGGCTCCCATCTATGGGAGAACCTCTGGTCGGGCCTTTTGTGAAGGAACAAAAGTTTGGCCGTTTGGAAGCAAAGCTTTGAATGTTTCAGTAGAGCTGGGTGAATGGGCCATGTGAATGTCCCAAGGCCCTCAGTGCTGAGGACTGCAACAGGCAGACGTCAAACGGCGCCCTGTGCAGCACCACTCAGCTTCTTTTGGACCTGTCGATGTCAGAGCCGGCCCTTTTTTTTTCTTCTTACCCTTTATCTTCTTCAACCTTGAACTAAACAAAAAAAGCTTTACTTCTAACTACGTTAGAATTGTATTCACAGTGAGGCAATCAGAGTCCTCTGCAGATACCCATTGAATAAAGCAGCAATGAATTTAGGATATTATGTCACAACTACTTGGCTGTGGTAGTCCGTATCTATAAAGAAACTTCAGTCTTCTATATCTAGACACATATTTTGATCTATAGAATTGCTGAGGTGACAAATAGTTGGAGATATAGGGGGTATGGCTAGAAAGGCAGGTATTGAGTAACCTTAGTGTAACAACAGTGTTCATATCTAAAAAAGCTGTGTAACATTATTTTGAAATTGTGTTTCACTGCCAAACAGAAGTCTGGTAGATGTAAGACTAAACTTTCAGTTCTCTGTGACTTACCGACACACAATTGAGATATTTTCATTTCTTTTCACTATTTTGAAGCAGAGCAATTTCGAATAGTTGTTGCCTTTGCTGGTGGGTAACTGAGGTATCTGCTGTTTTCAGTAAAAGTTCAATTATGACTACAAGCTGCACAGGTTGAATTGTCATGACTATGACACAAAAGCAGTGAGGCAATTTGACTAATCCTCCTACAACTCAACAAAACCTTCAGGGGTCACAAGCCCTCAAAACAAGGCTCCACGGGTGTCTGGAACATCATTCTTTCCCAATGGTCTTGTCCTTTTTCCCATGCAGGCGGCGGCACGCCCCTTGTTAGTTCCACCCTGATCTTTTGGACTCTCTTAAAGTCACCCCACCAACCCAGTCTGCGCCCTCCAATTCTATGCTATCAAACCAAACTTTGACCCCCTTTTTGGAGGGCATGGCTTTTGTTTGTGGTTGACAGCCCATTCAATCCCTCAGAGCTCCAGGTGCTCTTGTAAAGGAATCATTTGTCCGCATAAATGCAGACGGCTGATTTCATCAAACAGATCTATGAAAAGGACAAATATTAAAGCTGTCAAATATTTTAGTCATCTGCCAAAAGGTATGTTTAAAAACAAAAATAATGAAAGTGTTATATTTTCTCCCAAAAGAAAGTTTTGACAGAAGTCAGCTTCAGTGCTTTATTCTCTCTTTTCATGGATTTCTTTTATGTCTGTCTTGACTATCACTTTCCACATCACCCTATAAGGATGAGCTGTGGTTATAATTGCTTTTCATATAATCATTTTGCCGCTTTATTGTCGACAAGAGCACAGTTTTCCTTGTCAACTTGAGTTAAGCACATTCATCTTATGCACTCATTTGAACAGTGTTTTTTAACAGAAATGAGGTTGAATACATCCACACGCAACAAAGACCAACCATTATCAGTGCCGACTAGCTAATTAAGGAGTCTCTCTGACTTGTTACTTGCCAAGGAGTGTGCAGCGGGTCCGTAGCCATGTATCCAACCATGTGTTTCAGGGAAATGTCTGAGGCATTACTTCTGCCCTCCCTCCATCCATAATTAACCTCCCTCCATTCATAATTCAGCTCTGTTCTTCACACATCTTCTGGTGATATGACATTATTTTGCAGTGGCTAAACAGACATTGTGACGCCCCTGGTGCACGGGCATGTGTGTGTCTGTCTGACACACTTTTGACTGTCAAGGCTCCACCCCAGCCACAAGTGCAAGGTAGAAGACAACGCTGCCACCACTTCTTTTCTTTGTTAATTTCAGGATACTGCAGGATGGGTATATCGTCTATCCGTTAAGTTAGAAGATTTATATTTTTAGTTTCATTGTTTTCAGATGGTGTGGGACATAAAAGACACCTGTGCTTCCACAGAGCTTAAATAATGACTGCACATGCCATCAATTGGACAGTGCTCAATGATAATCAACTTTGTAGCTTCTAAAAAAATCAGTACATCACTAATACACAGTATCAATATTGATTTTAGAGACAGAGAGGACTCATGTCATGTTTTTTTTTAGGAATATTATGAGTAATATGTTTGCCTTTTCAAGGGCAAGAGGGTTGGAAAGAGAGCCCTGGAGTGAAGAAAGGAAAAGGTTGTGAGAGAAAAAGAAGAAAGGGGATGCATGATGGCATCAGGAAGGACGCAGAAATGTCACGAGAGAGAGGCACAGAGACTTAGAAAGAGAGGAACGGAGAAGGGGAGTAGGCATCCCATTGCCAAAGCAGCACTCAATATTGTGTCCAGTCCTGAAGGATGTGACATATTTCTCCAGTCTTTGTTGGCTGTTTTAATCAGCTTACATATGTCCTGGATGAAAATTGAATTTGTCTGGAAGAGAGGGAGATACTATTGGCTCTACCACTGCCTCTTGATTGTGTGTGTGTGTGTGTTGTTTGTGAATGTCTGTCTGTGTGTATCTGTGCGTGTGTGCAAGCATTGTCCGCACCAGAGCCAACCAATTCATAACAGCGATGGATTGTGTTTCTCCCATATATCATTGTCAATGCAGCTCACCTCTGCAGTGCCAGCTTATTTAATGGCCAAGACCTAAACTCAGAGTGCACAAAAGACCCCCATTTCCTTTTTCTACCCATTTGCCCTCTGGCATTTGGAAGTGTGTTTGTGTTGGTTCTGTGTGTGAATGTGTGTGTGTGTGTGTCTTTACTTGTGTAAATGCAGGCTTTAGAGAGAAGGTTTTACAGTTGTGGAATTATACACAATATATGTCGGTTTACACATTGAAGAAACCCATCTGTGATTCAACACATTATTCATACCTCAACGTACGCTTCCTTACTGTGCAGTTTAGACAGCTGAGGATTGCACCTAACTTCATCCTGGCTTTGAGACGACTTCTGTATATGAAAGCACACTCCATTAATCTGTCCGTCTACTGGGGGTTTGAACAGTCTATCTGGCACAGCTAGACTTTCCTCTCAGGAGTTCATCCCTCAACAGATCGCCACTTTATGGATAGCATCTTTTCTATTATTTTGAGCCAGTGCAATCTTTTTTTCTGCGGTTATGATTGATCACAAATATCACAGTATGTTCCTGACTTGCAGCAGAGATTTTAAATAGGGAAGTCTTGCGCCTTTGAACTGCAGAGTGTGCTGAAGTGAGTCAAGCATTCTCCAGAAAGCAAGGCCAAGAATATTCACTGTTTTCTACGATGCACTCTTGCCCTGTCTTTTGTTCACTGAAGTAGGGCATGTCAGGAGGAAAAAAAAGGGCAGCAAAGGATACAGTGTGGATACAGACATCCTGCAGAAAACTTCCAGCTTTGGATTTAAAGAAATATAGAAACCACTTTTATCGGAGCATATTTTAATCTCCTTAACCACATCTAGATGTGTCATACATGTAATTATCCTGATACTGTCTACACAATGTTACCAGTTCTGTAGATTCTATCTTGCTACCAATTTAACACAACCTCCAGAGTAGGTCACAGTTGCGCACAAATAACTAAATACAGTACCTGCTCTTTTTAGGTCACTTCATTTGCATGGGGTTGGTACTTTTGGGGGGAAGGTTATAAGGCATTCTTGATTCAGATGCAAATGGGACAGTTATCAGCAGCCAGGACCTGATGAATAATGGGATGTACAAAAACGCACGGCCCTGCATAAGGAAATGAAAGAGCGCCTCTTTTCTGCCCCACTGATTTCATTATAGACACTATTATTGGCTTAGAATGGCAACATCTATTATCTAGAGTCAGAATGTGACCATTTTTTTTGGGATGCGTACCGTCTTTTACTACTGTCAAAGCTCATCAAATATTGCTGCCCCAGATAGGGCAAGAGGCAAAATGTGGAGAGCGGAGAGCCTTCAGGCAGTGGTCAGATATAAGATGGAGCTTTGCCATGATAACGGTAACTCATACTTCCAACTTTACTTCTTGTTCCAAATCTCAGTACCATATCTGGGTTTTAATAGTTTTGTTTCATTCTTTAACAAGGCAGTAACTATATATACACTATTAATTATCTTCAATATTTGGTTGCTATGCTGCAGCTACATGAAGGACATCTTCTTTTCGGCCACTGAAAGCCTTTTGTGCCACCTATTTATTATTAGATTGCTGTTACAGAGTTTGTTTGGTAAGAATGTGATTATGTACTAAACTGTTACACAAATGCTTGGTAGTGTTGGGTCACACTTTTTTTTTTCTGGTAGACATACAGACAATACCAATAAAGTAAACAAATGTTTTGTGAGCTACCTTGTCGGTAAAAGACATTTTATTATTTTAGACAGATGAACAACAAGAAGATACGACATGACATTGAGAGATCATTGTTCAACACATATATCCTGTGTAGAGCTGCGTTGTACCTGCCAAACTGAATTTCCTGTAATATGGGGACCAAAAAAAAAAAAGTGAAAAGTAGATCATTTGGAGTGGAGGATCTAAGAATAGAAGAGAGCCTGTGGCAGAGGGCAGAGGGAACAAGAAGGCAGAAGGATTGGCTGTGAATAAGACTCACTGACAATGTGATAACACTGTAACTAACCTCTTGGGATGTGTAATGTGTTTCTTTACCTTAGCTAATAGTACCCTCTGACATTCCCTCTGAATTCTCATATATTTTCATCATGTCCTCATTTCGAAGCGTTTTATAGTGAATAACCACAAATTAGGTGTGTCTGTTTACTGAATGTTGACGTCTGTGTTGCGGTGTTTTAGTTACACTTAAAGCTGCGTGTCACATCACAGTGGCTGTGAGACAATATTCATACATGTTACTACTGCTTGCTATGAGAGAATATGTTACCATTATATTCCAAATGATGTTGGTGATGCAGTGGCTTTCTGGTATGTAGGAATATTACCCATGTGCGTGGTGGTATTATGAAAAAGAAATGACTAATTTCTCTGTTGGTCTGAGGTTTTCTAAGAACCCTTGTTTTGTATAAAATATAAAAGCTAGATCTTGGACAGACTTTTCCATCCTGTATCCCAAATGACTACCCCAGAAGCAGATGATTACAATACACCTCCAGTCTAATCCCTAAATTACCCCACAACGATTGCTATCTGTCTTGCAAAAATTGAGTAAGCTGGCAAGGTGGCAGAGGAACAAAGTGGATAACAATATCTTTGCCAGCCATGGCATAGGACAGACACTTTTATCGGAGAGGCCCTGCATGTTGTGAAGTTAAGCAAATTGGTTCTGCTTTCAGTGAAGCACAGTGTAGTTTAGGTACCTTATAAAAGGGTTTAGGACGCCTCTTGCCAACCCGGGTAGAAACATTATTTTCTTCACAAAAATATCTGGCTTTGGTTAGATTATGTCTGTTTCTATTCCTGTGCTTGCTTGCGTGCGTGCGTGTGTTAGGACTCAATTCGCCAGGCCCTTCACCTCATAGAGCTTAGCCTTAATCTGCATTTAACGGAGGCCCAGAAAAGACGGGAGTGATTATCACAACGTTATGTGCTCAGAAGCCTTTATTTAATAATTTGTTTCAATGTCTTTGACTCTTTTCAATATGTCGTTTGGATGACAGAGTCATAGGTTAGCCTTTTTTCTTAAGAGGATAAACAAATAATCTCAGAGTATAGAGTGACAGCAGCTAATTTTAGCATCTGATTCCCCACAAGTCCCCATTCAGTTGTGTTGTATTCATGTTTTTATAGCCATGTTGCAGGCAGAATTGGTTGGGTTTCTAGTACAACAGTTTGGTGTAAATGGGATATAATTCAAAAAAGCTGTAAACACGATCATCATTGAGGGGGGCAAAAAGGGGTTCAAAATCCGTTATTATAATTGCAAACCAATCATGTTGTTATGTTGTGTCGTCTTGTTTCCTGTGACAGTTAATGCCTCCTGTTTATTTGTTCAAAAATGTTGAGCTTTCAGTCAATTAATTACCTAATGCTTGAAGTAGCCTTGTTCTCCTCACTTCCTCTTTCATTTACTGTCTTACTGTATGTGAAAACCTTCAGGCACAACATACAAACACACACACACACCATCCCCTCTCCTCTTCTGGTCCCGTATGTAGTCCAAGTGATTGGATGAATAAGTTGTGCCATCCCATATGGTGGGCTGTCCTGCTGGATCTGATCACAGTCGTGAATGAAGGAGCCCATGAGTCACCACCGGTTTGTTCTGCCGCACTTGTCACACTCTGCTGTCGCGTACTTCCCTCTGTCCCTTCGTCCACCCTGTCAGCCGACAGACGCCGTGCCTTTTAAACTCTCCGGCCCTGTCGTTCTCTGCCTTCCTCTCTCATGCACATCATAACTGCAATCTCTCGCGTGCCTCCTCGTGCTCCTCCTCCTGTTTTTTTCTCCACTGTCACCCTCAGTCTTTCTCTCCTTCTTTTTCTTTTCTTTCTCCCTACCTCCCTAGATGAGGTAAAGTCTGTGACCTGTTCTCTGACTGCCTAAACGTCAGTATATTCCCCAAGCTCTGCACTTCCTTCACAGTCAGTGCCAACATCATTGTCATTTATAAACATTTAATGCCAGCTCTGTAGGGTAATGGCTAATTTCTCCCACCACACAGCTCTTCATTAAAAGTTTATTTTCTGTCAAAATGCATCCCAATCAAATTATCTGCAGCTACTTGGACAACTTTGGTTTACCTCGGCATGTGTCTAACTTGCGCACTCAGATGCATCCAGGGTTTTATTTTTAATCAGTGCAGATGTTCATGTATTTGCTTGAAAAGACCTAGTTTGATTTAAGTAAACATTATCTGGTTAAATAAGCGATAAAGCACTGAGAGATGTCTTTATTTAAGAAAGTAATAGATGCGATTGAGGTGATGATTTTCATAACACGTAATGGAATTAACTCCACCAACTCCATTATTTTCCTGGAACAGGGCACCTCGCAGATCATTATTGTGACAAACGTTATACACCACTGCCACTTATCAAAGAACACAAAGAAGAATAGGTTGTGTTTAATTAACTCAAGACAGATAAAAAATTGAGGAAGAGATATTTATTAAGGAACACGCTGATCTGATTCAAATACAGCTTGATAACGTGATCCGCCTACAAAGACTCATTTGAATAGGCCATTGACAAGGGCAACACCAGACTTCAAATTTCAACAGTTGGAAGGCAATTACGTCCCTTTGCCTCGTGTTTCTTTGTTTCCCCGTGTTGTGCTTTTGCACCATGTTGTCTTGTGTAATGTTTTATCTTTACACATAAAATTGCACACATCTATACAAACAAAATTCTGTTTCCAGATGGAAATGATTGATGATAGATGGCAAACACAGGGAAGCTTGGTGAGATTCATCAATATGGATGTAGTGTGTGTGTGTGTCATGGTCAGCTACAGGAGGTCAGCACTCAAGCTACTTGTGTTTTTCAATATTGGGGGGGAATCGATGCATATTCAACTCATCGCTCATTCCTCTGTGTTGGCACCGGTTGTAAAAATAGCCCCCTTGTTCAGACTTCTATTCAGCCTTTTCATGTGTGGCAATTTCTTCTCTTCCTTGATGCCTTCCACCCTCCCTCCTCTTCTCCATAACATTTTCTAGTTTTCTTGCTTTTATTTATGTTCCTTTCTTCCTCAGTATTATTTTTCTGAAAAGGAAATCAATACACTCCCTTTCTCAGCCATGAGAAACAGCTGAGAAAGTAAACACTTACAATAAGTCTTTTCTGTTCAGATTCCAAGATTTTTTTTTTTTTTTTTCATTTGGCTTAGTGGATGTGTATGTGTGTGTGCACATGCTCTTTTTCTTATTATCTACTTTTGTCATGTCACTACAATGAAACGACTGGGTGCTGGAGTGGCTGATATGAGGAGCATATCATCACCATGGAACGACTGCACTGGCGATAGTGTTAGCACTGTCTAAATTACTGCTCTCTGAGGCACCGGCTGCTTTACCATCATTAGCACGGCCATTACATAGATTGGTGAAGAAAGGGTGCTGAGGCTCTGGCAGGAGACCAACTGAGTGTTCCTCAGCCTGGCAGGGTCATTCAGGAAGTGAAGACTGCTTCCACCACACACACACACACACACACACACATACACTTACACCTCCCACCATTTCTCCGATGAGACCTGGCTGCAGCCTGCAGAAAAACTGGAGATTAGGAATGTGTTTTTCTGTCTGTGCACTCTTACAATCATCATGAGGACCAAATAACCTCATGATGATAGTAAGAGTAGGGGAAAAAAACTTCTACCAAGTTAATTTGTGTTGTTTCTGGGAAAGGGGAAAGTTTTACAGCTGAGAATATTTAGAATGTGGGATTGTAAATGGAAGATTTTACTGCAAAATACAGATTTGGTCCTCACACACATAGACAGAAATATGTGTGTGTGATGAGAGTGAGAGAGGAGGCAGGCAGTGAAGGGAGGTCGGAGTTATTAGTCCAAAATCTCGCCTAGGGCGCCAAATGCCAGGCCTGGAGGCAGTGAGCAATCATTCTAGACTGCTGCCACTTCTATCAAGTAACTCAACCTTTCATGGGAGAATAGTGACCCACTCATCCTGTCGTCTTCTGTTACACGACCATACACTTAGCGGAAATATGACCTCTGCCTATAACATTACTTAGTTAACGAAGGTAAAGGAAGTGTTAATTGAGGCCGTGTTCCATCAAGTGCAGCAAGGATGGCATTTCACTGCGCCGCAGAGTTATGAGCGATGATGAATGATGTTTGTGTGCTTAAGGACAAAGTGAGAAAGATAAAACAAGGCATGGCCCCGTATTCAGTCGATCACAGGGCGGATATTGGAGTGGGCTAACAAAAATTCATGCAAAGCTACATGTGGAACAGGGGTTGGAGTGGAGTGGGTTCACCTTGCCAATAACATGACATTTTCCACCAGCAGTGATGCAGGCTTAATTTGGCTATGGAGAGCATCTGGTGCAAATTGGACATAGTTGCTCTTTAGCATCATTATATGAATGATAGATTCTCTATTTATACCTCTCCCCAGCGTGATAATGGTGACCTGATGGACTGTTATTTGCGTGACATTACACGAATGTGGATTTATGTAAAAAAATAAAATTAAAATTAAAAACGTAAAAAAGTATATGGCCAGGAAGGGAGGCCGAGTGTGTGTTTGTAACACGTATACATATGTACGTGCACCTGACATTGTTTGTGTCCATATGTATGTGTGTGCAACTGCACGTGTGTGTGTGCATGTGGTACCTGGGTGTGCGTCGTCTGGGGCCACTGAGGAGGAGCATGTTAACCAGAGGAGCAGCCGGTCCAGCAGATGTTCCTATTCCCACTAGGCTTGTCACAAGTGGACCTTTACTTCTCTCCCTGCAGTACACACACACACACACATACACGCACACGCACATACACAGGATTTCTTCAGCAGACTATACATAGAATATGCCCGGCAACACAGAAGGAAAATCTACTTTATGGTGTTGCCACTGTAGATTTGCATACAATGAGGATCTTGTTCAAAGCGTGCTACAGTGAAGAACATGTAAACCCACCTGGTCTGAATGATAAGCCTTTATTCTTTCCACCGACAGTGTTTTAGATGGCGTCCTCAGCAAATCTAAAGCGTTGCTACACAGCGCTCAAGTGTGTATTATAAATCTGAGTATTCTCAAAGTCCAAAGCATTTTCCATAGACTGACAATATGCGAGGAATGTGCTCAGTGAGAAACTTTCTTTTACCAAAACTGTGCACACAGAACACCACTTTGTACAATCAATGCCTATCTCCAATGCCATTTCCCAATGCCACTTGGTTTATTTGCTCCCGTGTGCTTGCTGAAGTGGACTCATCTTCATATACCATGGTTGGGTGCCTTTCATGGTGCCATGATCCTAGGTAGAGGATGTGGCCATTTGGAAATGTCATGAGAAAGGTCGAGACCATCATTGCAGCCGAGTTCAACAGGCTGATTTATGAGGTTCTAGCAAATGAAATATAGCAAGGGGCTAGTGGAACAAGCAGGCCCCTATAGGCACCCCAAAGGTCATCTAACTTAATTTCAATTAGGTCTAGGGGAGGCCAGGAAAATACAGTATGTTGCTGGTGGAAATAGTGTTAAGGAAATGGATTTACTTGTAATGACATTGTGTTTATGGGGATTAAGATAAGGCTAATCAGTTGAAGAAGGTGGCTGTGTTAGTACAGTATTGATTGAAGAGTTTAGGAAAGAGGTGCCAAATAAAATAATCATTCTACTGAATTCCACAGTGTGGCATAAGTGAAGTATATTGTTTATTATTTACAGACGGAGAAAAATGCTAGACTCAGTGCTTCCTCAACGCTCCATCAATCACACTGAATTGTGCCTGCACTGAATCCCATCAATTACTGCTTTCTGTTTGACACATGCAACGCCACTTCTGATTAGCCAACAATTCTCTGGAAATAGCGGCATTGTAAAGAACAAGCGGCTTGACATTTTAAATATTTAAGTTAAAGTTTACCGCCGAACTCAACTCCGCTCAACCCACCTCTGCATCACGACATATGTGTCAAAAGCAGCCCTCCCACACACACACACAGAATACTTCAAAATGAGTCACAAATTCCCAGCAAATGATTTCCTGCTCAGGGAGAATAACAGGGTCCCCACTCTGCCTTTGAATTCTTGACTCTTTTTTTCATGCTGTCTTTGTTTACCCATGCTGTCTAGCTGCCGCTCTTCTGGAATCCCTATTGATAGCTGTCTGACAGGGGGCTAAGTAGTCTAGAGGGGGTAGTGGGTATGCAATTTGTGGTTATCCACAGCATGTGTTAGAATGTATAGCATTTTAAGTATGGCTTTTTTATGTTACTGTCTTGCGTGAACCACCATGTCGCTTCAGAATCACCCTTGTGCTTTCATACATACCAACAAGTTACCTGGAGTGTGTATGTGTGTGTGTGTGTAGATCTGTCTGTCTGGGTTTGATGCACGTCTGTTTGTGTATAGGCATGTGTTTTTGTGCCTTGTGAGGGTGATGTGGCATGGAGGTCACTTCTGTCAGATCCAACATCCGAGCCCATGCTGTGATGTGAAGGGCACTGTCAAGAGACAACCACGAGGCAGCACAGGTACAGCTGCCCTCAGTGCTCTTATTCCTCTGTGGCACACACACACCGATACATGCATATACACATTGGTAGGGACACACATGCAAACACACCTATGCTTTCTCTAAACTGAGACAAGAGGTGGGAAAGCCCCCCTGGGGCGAAAGCCCCAGGAATGTACAGTCTCTTCAAAACAAACGCCACCGCCTACTTGTTGACTATCTGTTTGCTGGTGAGTAGATATGTGACGCCTCATGTGGAGATGGAGCTCTGACACATTTTTGTTGCTCAACTAGTAGGATAGCAGTTCATACAGAAGACATAGTGAGTTTAGAATAGAAAAGGTGGAAAGGTTAAAAAAACAACAATAATGGATGAGACAGAAATTTTAAGATATATACTGCAAGCTTGAATGGATGACCTCTTTAGAATCCAGTTGTGTTTGTAAGACTTGAAAAGCTGCCAAAAAAATGTTGATAATATAAAAGAAAAAGGTGTAAAACAAAAGTTTCTTATGTCTGAGTAGAACAACAAAACATAATCACCACAAGAGTTTCTTTTAGAGGTTAAACAGCTTTGAATGTTAAGAACAAAACTAATGACAATTTTTGTTTGTTTTTTGATAATGTATTTAGATAGTACTACAATGCAAACATATTTCAGTACACAAAGTACACTATAAAGTCACAGTTTCACATCTGTGCTCAGAGTTCATTTAAGGATCCTGATTTTGCCGCATCTCCTTGAGTTAAAAAAAAAAAAACCTCCCAGATTAAATGATATAGTCAAAGTTCAATCATCTTGTTTAAGTGTGTGAGGAGGAAGCATTAGCAAAGTCATGGAGAGATCAATTCAGTGGAACGGAGAAGGAAGAGTGATCAGTAAAAGCAGCCGGCATGTAATACAGGTATAGCCACAGATGAATTTATAGCACATGCTCATTTCCTCGTGGACATCATGCTGGTGTTGCTCTTGACAGAATGTGAGAGGATATGTGTGTGTGTGTGTGTGTGTGTGTGTGTGTGTGTGTGTGTGTGTGTGTGTGTGTGTGTGTGTGTGTGTGTGTGTGTGTGCATGGATTATTCTTGTACTTTTTTACATGAAAAACCCAGAACTCTGCACTCAGGCCGGTACAGGGTTAAGGTTAGGAAATTGTGTGTGTGTGTGTGTGTGTGTGTGTGTGTGTGTGTGTGTGTGTGTGTGTGTGTGTGTGTGTGTCTTTCTGACTGCTAGGGTGTGTGTGTGTCTACAAATCTATCTCTCTCTCCACGTCTCTGTCAGTCTGTTTCTGTGGCTGTTCTCAGGCTGTACCCCTCCAGTGTACACTATGTCCACACTGCGGGAGAGGAGCTCTGAAACTTTAATGCTAATTGATCCCAGTGAAGAACTGTGGACACAGGTGTGTTGCCGCAGGCCCTGGCTCTGACATGGATGCCAAGGGATTCTGGGTAACCAAGGGGCTTATAGGGCCAGAGCAGAAAGTGCCACTAGCTGGGGCACAAGTGACCCAGTTCTGTTCTAATCAGCACAGGTTTGGTGTGCACAGTGTGTCTGTGTGTGTGTGTGTGCACATCAGTCAGAGGCAAAAGTATAATGGGCCAGCACCAGAGAGGGCTCCAGGAATCTGAAACTAAAAGTTAATTCAGTACACTCGTATCCGCATTTAAATTTCATCTGATGAATAATAAAGATTAGGCATATAAGTAGAGTAGTAGAATCAAAAAGCAACCACTTTGTTTGACACATTATTTTGCAAGGGAACAATGGGAACCACAATTGGATGGTTCCTCTGGCTAAAAAGTAAAAGTCCCATTTTCCTGAGAAATTTTAGCTCTTGTGGTGGAAAATGACAATGAGACAAGTTATCAGACAGCTCACTGTAATGTCCCTGTGTGTGCAAGTTTGAACCGTGTATATGTGTGTTAGTTTTTGAACAAGTATGGTAATTGTGCCAAGACGCAGGTGTGGGGATTAGGTGTGATCCCTTCTCATATTCTCAGTAGTATATCTTATTTGATGGCTTTTCTGCCATGTAAATCTTATCAAAAACTAGCTAACAATAGCACCCGCGTTGACAGACGCCCAAGCATCTGGCGAGCCACCGCTCTGAATGTTCAAACTGCTGTGAACAACCTGTCTCCAGAAAGAGAGAAAATAACTAGGAAGGAAACTCAAGGAGCTTGTGTGTGTGTGCTCGCGTTTAAGTGTTTGTGTTTTCTTGTGTGTGCGTGAAAGAGATGAGAGGGAAAGAAAGCGCATGTTGATAGCCTCATAAATCATGAAACAGATAGTGCTGTATCTTAACCAGTGTTGTGCCAGGTGATGGCATGATGATGATCTGAATGTGCCTCTGCCTCTCCTGTTTCAGCTGTCTCCATTGTTCCCTCACTGTGCTCAAAGATAGAGAAAGATAGAACGAAGGAGAGAGGGAGTGAAATAACTTTGGCCGGTACAGGGCCCCATTAAATTGTGATGAGTGGCCTCAGTGAGGGGCTCTGTGTACAGCACTTTATTCAGGAACGATCACTTATTTATAGGTGTTGGAATTGTGTTGTTTGCTTGTTTTATTGAAAACCTTGTGGGTAAAGTGGTGGCGGGCCGCCTGGCATGTGAGCCGCCACATCTCTAGAGGGCATCCCTGCAGAAAAATCTTCCTTCTTGATAAATAAGTGAAGGGGACAGATACATTTTTCATTCACACTGAATCCATTGTCGCTGGAGATGTCTAGTCGGTGGGTATGTGTAGTCAACCTGCAGGTGGTTAAAAAAAAAAAAAAAAAACCTTAGACACACGCACACATGAACAAATGCATATAATCTCAGAGTGCATATTCATATGATTACACATGCATGCAGAAATACATTGACAAGCTCAGTGCAAGTTGTGAACACCATGGAGCTCTGATAGACAGTGACTGTCAGGTGTTGTTAAGAAAGATAGATAGACACACAGCTGCAAGTCAGGTAATCAGTCAAGACACAGATACGTCTACAACCTGTTTAGGAAGGTGAATAAATTGCTGTCTTTCTCGTGATGCTTTTTTTTTTTCCAGCTTTTGCAATCTAAAATTAATTTCCTGTGAGAAGGACAACAATATCAAAAGACATATGACAGGAGTATAATGGTTTTCAATAAATTACTGTATGCTGTATTTCAAAACAAGTTTACAGTAATTAGATTACAAGTAGTCACATTTCTGTCGTTTCTCAGAACAGTGCCGCTAGGTGTTCTGCGCCTACCGCCTCTACTTTAAGTCTTGTACACAGAAACTCACGTTGACAGTCACACAAGGCGATGCACAAGCAAGAACATGAAGGTAGCAAAGTGTAGCCCATTGCGGGGAGGGTTGTGGTGTTTTGTGTACATGAGGGAGCATCTCTCAGTATGAATGATTTATATTAAAGGAGAAAGTGAAAAGACTTTCTGGAAGCACACCCATCCTTCAACCCCCCATGTGAACAGAAGGGAGCATCTTCACATGGCCAAATGGGTCTGACGGTGATGGCATGGAGGAAGGAGCAAGGCTGCTCGCTTGCAAAGCCTTCTATGATCTCCAGCACCACTCTCACTGCGCGCTGGGACACATCAAAAACAGAATTAATAAATAAATAACACAAAACACCATGTTTTATTAACTTGGGTAAGACATCAGTGGTGAGGGGTCCTAGAGAATCCTGAGATTTGATGGCGGCTCAGATTGTTGCTGGAAAACTTGTAGCAGCTGTCTCAACAGTTGCAGATTTTATTTTTTGAGGACGTACTTATTGACTGTCTAAAAGCTATATTTCTGCCTTCTACATCTTGGAAGTTAGTGTAAAAGATTAACTGGTGATGTGTGTGTTTGACAGCACAGCATGTTAGTGAGAAGCAGATACAGAAATCATTATTTATTAATGCAGTGTGTACATCATTAACTCCCAGCTGTACTATTGTATGTGATGTTTTTTGCTTTTTTGCTTACTTCCTCTCTGTGTGTGTACACACACACACACACACACACACATATATATATATGAATTCACAATTTAATTCATTTAGTTATTTGAAGAGGCATCAACACACATCAATAAATGTAGATGATTATTTCACTAGACAGCACAGAAGGACTGCAACTGTCTTCATTATTAATCACTCTGATCGTGCATAAAATGTTCCTAGAGCTCAAATTGACAGCAACACTCCAAAGCAGACCAGATATTCAACTTGCAATTATATAAAACAAGAAATCAGAGATGATAAAATGTTCTGTCGATCGACTCATCAGTTAGTATCCAATAATTGTTTCAACATTGCAATACAGTAATAGAATTTTATAGAATATAATTTTAAAAGAGTGTGATGGACAGTGCTCCTCTTCCTTGTGCACTTGGATTGATGCGCGTACTGCAAACTCTTCATCAAACAGCCACCTCTTGTTACTTATGTTCTTCCCCTACTATGTGGTTTTGACAGAAATCCTATTCCTAGAGATGCAGCTTTGGCTATATTTTTTTGTTTACAGTGAGGCAGTTGTACTGCTTCCTTAACATGGCACAAACAGATGTTTGTTTCCATAAGCCCCTTCCTAGAGTGAATGCAGGATGTTTTTATAGCCTGGCTTGTTTTATAAGTATTAATACTGTCAGCATGATGCTGAGATTCAGCTTGTCAGGTATTATCTCCACATCGCAAATGGATTAGTGTATATGTGCGTGCGTGACTGTGAATGCGCATGTGTTTCTGTATGTTTGTGTGTAATTGTGCGTGTGTGCTGCCAAACTTATTTGTGTTTCTGAGAATATGTGTCTGAGCATTATGCACCTGTGAGCGTGTGTTTGTGTGTCATCTCGAGCGCACTGTGAAGGTGTCATTGTGGAGCCTAGGCCCTGTAAGCTGTCAGACAGTGAGAGATGCTGCACCTCTAAAGGGCATGCTTTCTGGGCCTTTCCTGTCTATTATAAGCCCTGCAACACTCATCAAGGCTGTTGCAGTGCACCCCCATGTCCCTCAAGCAGCCACAGAGAAAAGCCACCTTTCTAACTAGGAGAGCCCTTGCCTCTAAACTTCACATACCCTTGTCTTCCATTTTGACATGATAAACGCAAGCAGCAGTAATGAGGCGTCGGGTTGTCAGGGCATCCATTTTGTTTTTCTCAAATCTGAGTAGAAGCAAAGAAATTCTACCCTTTCTCCATTTTGAGACACCCAGCCCAATTTCTCTGCTTGCAAGTGTCAGGGGTTATCACCTCTTGGCATCTTTACTTCGTCTTGTGATTCGCACTTACTAATTTAGACCCCCCCAGCCATTGTGAAATCTTGTGTTTGTGTGAGTTGGTGGTGGGGATTGGATTTAAAAGAAAAGATACATCGCATACACATGATTTTTTATTTTTGATGATACCCAGAAGTGCTGGAGCTGAAGGCAGCGTTAACACTGCAGCTAAGATAGTCTGCACTGACGCTATAGCCAAAGATTGAGATGTGTCGCTATCTGTAACAGTCACGCCTAGCGTCGTCAGAAACAGATCGCTTTGATACCAGCCACATCAAATCTCCAGTTTGCCAAGCAAATAGAATAAAACAATCTATCGATCTTGCCCCACCTCCCCGTGTATCAACACAATCCATCTGTGTTTATCAGGCTATCTGGCTTCCTATCTTTTGTTGTCTGCAGGCAGGCATTCTTTTCTTTTCTTCTCTTTTATATTCTTCCTTCCTCCTCCCCCATTTGTTTGGTGATCCATCAGCCTATTTACCTTATCATGCTGCCAAACCATCCATTTACGCTCCCATCTGTCTGTCAAACTATATCTTAGCTTCCATTTGTCTAACTATCTTTCTGTTTACTCATTCACCTGTCAATCATGTGGCTTGCCTTGGCTGCCGCAGGTACCAGCGCTCCTCTGGCTCATACTGTTTCTGACCTCGTTGGCTCAGAAGACTGTTGGATAATTTAATTAGATTCCTATCGCTTCATCTAAAGTTTTATAATGTATTAACTACAGCACCGTGTAATTATGGGAATACCTTTATGTCAGTTTAAGCGTTGACATTAGCCTACATACTGTATATTGACAAGGGTTATGAATTCTTTCTGGTAGGAGGATGACCTATTTTGATACATACAAGTGTTACTGCTAAATTTGTTTTAGTAAAAATATTAAAATATCAAAGTTTAGACTTAGAATTTTATCTGTGATCTAGATAGGTCCCTCCACAGAATCCGAACGGAAGCAGGTCACTGCTTTGGCTTGGTCCAGCTCAGATCCAGCCTCAGTGGAGCAAGCCAGGCACTGATGTCCATGTAGTCAGGGGGTCTGGCCTCCCACAGAGGCCCAATCAGTCTTATAGGGTCAGTGACTGGCCCCCCTAGGCAGCAGAGTGCCTTGGCCTGATGGATTACTCTCTCTCCTGGCTCAGACCTGCAAAACGCCGGGCCTCTGCTAGAGGCCCCATCTGTGCTCTCCATGGATCCTGCATGCCTTGTGGTCATAGTCTCGGGCTGCCGATGAAGCCCCAAATCAAAAGCTTCAGTCTAGTGTACATATTCTGTCACTACACTCAGCAAAGTCTACTTGCGCAAATGAGGGACTTTATTAGAGCACAAATCGGTCGATTGGAAAAAAAACTACTAAATCTACTACTAAATACTAATTTGATAACCAATAACAGTCATTTTTTCAAGCATGTTTGTATCTGTGTGAGAATCTTTCTTTTGTCTTGCATTGTAAAATTAATATCTTGTCTTGTCTTTTTGTTTTTTTACTGTTGGTGGGAGGAACACTTAAACAAGTCAACTGTTAAAGAGTAATTGATAAATAGATCATGAAAATAATTTGTCGCAGCCTGAGGGTTAAAGTTTAAATGTAGTGGAAATGCTCCTACTCCCTGTACTGTACTAATACCACTTGACTTCAAAGCTACACTGTATCCTCTGTGTTGTGCCAAAGTAAGGAGATAATGTCAAAGTAAAGTAAACTGCAGGCAAACAGGTGGGCAATGTTGAGCAGTTTCAGGAATTTACTCTCGAGGATATTTGTTTTCTTTCATGGTTATACTTAGGTTGAAGCCTGCCTCCTGAAACTTGACTGCTGAGAGGACAATCATGAATGGGAGTTTTGCCTCAGGCACTGATCGATCGCAGAAGTGTTTTCATATAACTGTTCATTTGGGCTGTGTGTACCTCCGCTACATCCCAGAATGCCAAGAGGCATTGTTCCGTGACTGAGGAATCAAGCCCAGCAGAGATATTTTAAGGAGATTTCTGAACCTGAGAGGCCCAATGAGGAATCTGTTGCTACCAGCAGTCTTGTCAAGCTTCTTGTTTTCAATCAAAAATGGAACAAATGGTAGCAAAGTTTCAAAGCGAACAATGGATTATTTTTTTTAGATTACTACACGCATAGATTCACACAGAGCTTAAAGTGCATATAGTGCACACAGGTGTTGCGTGTTTTCGTGTGGAAAAGCTATTTTTTTTTCCTTCTCTCCTGCTGTTTTGTCCCTGGTAGAGACCTGTCAGAGCTTACCTAGTGAGGAGATAAACTACTACTTTCCTTTCCTCCCTAAAATAAGCAATTGTATATGAACATGTGCAGTGATTTCCTGCTTTCCTGAAACGTATTTTGTGCCAAGAAGTCAGGACGCATTACTCTCAGACCAAGCTCCTTTTAGTGGGGTTGTTAAGAGGAGTGAATATGTGCACAGTATATGCCGTGTGTATGTGGAAGCGCAACAGAGAAATTGGATGAATTTATGCACAGTATTTCTGACAAAACGAGAGATGGGGCTAGTTGCAGTAATGGGAAAAAAGTCTTAAGTATGGCGGTAGCATGAAAATTAGCTCTGATGCCAATTTTTTTTTTTTTTTGACTGACAATGCGTAGCCAGTGTATGTCAAAGGGAGTCTGCAACATAAATGGAACCCGGGGAGAGAGTCATGAGTGGCTGTTGGGGAGGATAAAATGGCTGTATTCTCTATCTGGGTCAGTCACCAGTACTGCCGAGCATGCACATCACAGTACCCACTGAGATAGAGTGGTGATAGAGGCATGGAAAGATTAACCACATCCCAGTGTTGTCAAAACCAATTGCATGTGTTATGACCACCCTGCTCTCTGCGAACCTGTCCTTGTTACCGTTAATCTCAACAGACTGTCAGTGAAACCCACTTTGCTGCAAATTCCGTATACAAGCTGTCAAGCAGGAACGGGAATTTGTATACATAACATTCCTAATCTGGATGCTATGAGATTTAGTGTTCATTCCAAGTTAAAATTTCTTGTTAGTGTTTAGATGACTGCGTGTACTTCCTGAGTGTTTAGAAATCACAAGTGGCTGGCTTGTTGCAGTAAACACTGGAGGTAATGTCAGTAATAAGGGGGATTAAAATGAGAAAAGTACAATAGGAGAGGGCAGGAGAAGGAAATTGAAAAAGATAAAAAAAAAAAAAAGGCGAGACAGAAAGAAAGACTGTGTATACGGGTGTGAGAAATACAGAGAGCGGGAGAATTTCAGTATCTTGCCTCAGCATGTTTATCCTGGCCTGTCTTAGGCATTTCCCTCTGTCATGCCATTCTGATCACCTCTTCCTGCTATAGCATGCTGAGAAAACACACCAAAACATATCTAGCAACGGATTGCAGCCCCCTTTTTCTCAGATCCCCTGACATTTGTATTTCTTTAAAAAAACAAAAAAAAACACTGGTTACAGGTTATACACATTTAAGCCTGAGAGAGAAATCAGAGATTACTGTTGTAAGAATGTAATATAATGCACAGAAAGGCATGTTGCAGTTTGAGCATCACAGATGCATCATTGTGTTCACATACAGGTTGACTAGCCAACAGTCGACTTTGACTTAAAGTATGTTTATCACTCAGGGAATTTGTGAAAGTCATAGTAGGACATAAAGGAAATCAATAAATGATGAAGTGTTGCTGAGGCAGAATGGGAGAAACAGGAAATATCAATATCTTAAATTAGATAAAACAGAATTAAAGAAAAGAAAATGTTATTTAATGATGGAGTCAACTAATCAGCTCAAACTTTACACACATCAGCAGAAACTGTAAAGCTCTGTGTACATCTATTTTGTGGGGCAAGATAAAGGCTGTAGTTGTCCTTTTTATCCCTTGTGAGTGCAAGGCATTGATAAATCATACTGATGGCATTACTACATTTTTGTAGGCAGCAATATTTTAAATATTTTCCCATGAATAATGGACACTAAAATCATTATGTTTGTAAAAACAGATGAAGATTCACACAAATTGAAAACTGGATTTTAAAGATATTTATTTGCAATTCCTCCTTAAAAAGTTAATCTTATTTGTTTTTTTTATTTACTAGGAGAAAATCAGCCATTTTCTTCAGTTTTTATCCCCAGAAGCAAGATGACCTTTGTTTTTTTTTATATAACAGGGTAAACAGTATCTTCATGCAGGAGTAAAAACAACTTTTGGATTCATAGGGGTATAAAATTTGAGTAAAAATTGGCTTAATCTGCTCTGGGTATTCTTTAAAAAACAAAAAAAAAAGACAAAAAACAACCAACAACCAATGAACCCAACATGTATCGTGCAGTAGCTGAAACAAAGCATATTGGCCTTGTAATCCTTTAATCTTCTACCATGCATTGTTTTTGTAGCTTTCAGCTGCTTGTTATAAATCAATGAGTGACTTGGAACATCAGATAAAAAAAAGGTCACTGACACTCTTTCTTCTTCTGACCCACCATCCCCATCGTCTTTCCCCCCTCATTCTTCTTTTTTTCCAGCTCTCCACAACTGAACTCATCTTTTCTTCACTTGCGCTCTTTCTTTCCCCTCCCCTCCTCCTTGTTTGGGGTGATTACTCTTACCAGTGAACGAGGGGCTGTGTTTGCCACGACTGTAGTTTTGCGATACCCGGCCCATAACTTTCAGTAGGAAGAAATAGCTTCTCTCCTTCTGCATCCCATTTATACACCGTATCTTGTTTCTGTGTAGGGAGTTCCATTACTCTGTAGCTTGGAGGCTAGCAGCGGGGAAAGGGGGAAGGGAGGTGGAGGAGATGAAAAGAGGTGATAGAAGGTTGCGGCTGGTGCTGGTGCTTGTGCTGCAGACG
Organism: Larimichthys crocea; assembly: GCF_000972845.2. Classification (NCBI taxonomy): domain Eukaryota; kingdom Metazoa; phylum Chordata; class Actinopteri; family Sciaenidae; genus Larimichthys; species Larimichthys crocea. The sequence goes on from NC_040011.1 coordinate 25,986,629, forward strand.
CTCTCCCCTTCGACATGGAGGCGAACACAATGTGTTGATGTGCAGCGAGCAGTGATCTAATCAACATTGTTATGTTTTATCTCATCAAAATATGAAATGCAGAGTGACTCGGGGAGAGAATTAGACAAAAGCAGTGACATGTCAAAGAAATCATGTCTTTGTTTACATTATTAGCCCAAAAGACAGTGCATGCATTACTTGCAAAGCTATTCTACAATAGATGCAGCTCCAGTCATGCCTTATGATGCGTCCTGTTCGCCTTCTGCAGCTATTTACATACATGATTGGTGATTATATGAACCTGACCTTGTTATCGTGGCCTTGATGAATGTGCATACCTTGTTTAGATGTTGGCCCCCCGAGTCTGATTCTACCCAGACGATATTTAACCAACAGAGCATAATCCCTCCAAAAGGCTTCCTGTTTATACTGGCCACGAAGAGGTAATTCCTCAAAGTATCCCATGCTGAAAGCATTTGATAGATGACTGGCAGCTTTTTCCTTCTTTTGCAGTTCATAGAGCCTTATCATGATGTAATTCCACGTAATTAGCCAAAGATGACAGTAACACAAAAGTCATTATGATATTTAATCTCTTTTGGGGAATCCACTAGGGAAGCTGTGGCTATATCGTCTATCAAAACATGAAATGACATCTCACTGGAGGCCCTCCAAACAGTCAGGGGAAGGTTGGAGTTGACTGCGCCGGCTTAAGGCCTCTGTTTTTAGCTGTTTAGTAATCTTGGCATCCTCTCCTCCTCCTATTACCCTTGTCTTATTCAGAGCCTCTCCCTTGTGGCAGGGATCATCGTGATATACACGCAAGGATACGCTTGTGTGTGTTAGAAACAGAGGGGGAGGGAGTGTGTATGTCTGTGTGCGTGTGTGTGTGTGTGTGTATGTGCGTGCGCCATTTTCTCAAAGCAATGCACTGTGCCGTTTCTCTGTGTCCCGCTTGAACACCTAAGCGACAATGTATTTGCTTCTATGTGTGTGTGCGTAAGAGAGAGTGAGAAAGAGATAGTGTGTGCATTTGTGCATACGTGTGTGTCAGTGACTTCCCCCTCCATCTGCCCACCCTCACTGAAATCCTCGGTGCATTTAGTAACATTTTGAGAAACGGTGCCAGCCAGCATTTAATTAAGTTCTGGTATGCCAGCGTCTCCCTGCTGTAACATGGAATACCTGCTTTTCTTTTGTCAATTTCTTCTCCTGTTCTTTTGCTCCTCTGTGTCGCGCCTACTGTAACTCGGAAAAGATGCCGCCTCTGGGAGAAGCAGGTAAAGAAGCCATCAAAACCAATGCAAGTAGAAAGAGTCGCAATCAGAGCTCCAAAAAAAAAAAAAGATGTAGTTTCTCCTTTGTGTGGATCTCTTCTCCTATCCTCCCCCCAGTCTCACTTTGTTTCCCCTCTCTGTCTGTACATGTGTGTGTATGTCTGCTTGAAGAATTCAATTCAGTAGAGGCTAGGAGTAATGTTTCTCTCCCAGTAGAAATGGCTGCTGTTTGTTCAATTGTTGTGATAGATTGATGTGGAGTGGGAAAGGATGGGCTTTTATGCACCTGAAGATAGGAACAGAAAAGTCTTTATGAGAAGCCAATAGCTCTCCTTTTTTTTTTTTTTTTTTTTTTTATTAATCTTAGGGAAAGCTTTCCTACATATTCAGACACTTGGGTAGGATGCAATTAGACCCAAAAGGGCACTTTTTTTTTTTTTTTTTTGTTATTCCGTTAAAAGTGGCTTACTGTATATGGCAGTGCTCCTGCAGGGATTCAACAAGTGGTCACACTAATGGTTTGCACTGTTTTCAGTTTAGACAGCAGGTAAAATGGCTGCCTCTTCAGATAACAAAGTCAACAAGTGTGTGCTTTTGTTGAGTGTAGTATCAATACTACGGTTAACTTTAAGTCTGCTTTATTAAGGAAACTGAAGAGGGCTGGAGTCTTGTACCAAAATCTCAAGAGTCATGGTTTTACTGTAATCACAGCACAGACTGTTATATTTCAATAAAAATGAATGGTTGGTTTGGCGGTGGGTATTCTGTATGTTATGTGTATATTGTTATACTATATATTGTTGTACTTGACTCTCCTTTAGACTCCCAGTAGTTTGTGTAGTTTGTCCCTTATGATTTAACTCGTCTCCCAATCTGTGTATTTTTTTATGATCTTGTCTTTGATGCTTTCTGCGGTCTTTCCCCCTCCATCCTATTTACAGTAATAAATGTAGCTCAAGATGACCCCGCATTCTGTGTTCTCTCAGCTCTGTTTTTTTTATACCCCTCTGATAAACTGAAGGCTAAAGAGGACTGCTTGGCCAGAAATGAGGTTACAGTAACTGGGCTTGCAAATGATTGGCAAGGATAGATTGTGTATGATCTACTTTCCCTCCCTCCACTCGCAATTTTGTCTTTATTTTTGTGTGCTATTGATGTTTGCTTTGAAAGGAGGGAGGTTGTGTAAGTCCTGTTTACAGATTGAAGCACAACCTAAAAATGATGCACATGGATTCATTTTTGGACACGCTGCCCACGTGTTAACTTTAACAATCATCTCCTGTATATGTTAACTAAAAGAAGCAGAGAACACAGAACCTTTCATACCTTAAAAAAAAAAAAAAAAAAAAAAAAAACTCAGTTTGTCTTTCTATCTCTTCCTTCCCTCCCTCGTTCTCCCTCTCTCTCCTCCTGTGCACCATCTGCATGATGCTTTGTATCCAATCTGAAGGAGTGCTCTCTGTCTGTTCTCTACTGCGATGGCAGGAGTCTGTGTGTGTGTGCGCGCGCACATGCGCGTATGTTTGTGTATGTGTTCCTAGCCATCACAGTCACTCTCAGCTCATTACCTGACATGATGGATGGAGAGAGTGCCATTAAACAACGCCCAGCCCGGGACGCCTGGCACCCTACAGCTGGCACTGAGTAATGGGCATAGTGGCGGCGGCACGCTTGGAAACACCAGGGGGTCCTGTGTGGGTGTGCCTGCAGTCATCTCCATGGCTATGCTTCCTGGTTCTGTCCAGCCCCACCTGCCACCTGGCTGCCCGACGGATGCCATGGGCATTTCTGGGCAGACATGGTTGGATAGCATGGGAGGCAGTGTTTGTATGACTCTGTCATAGAACTGGCAACTGAGGAAATCCAAAGTGATGCTGGCCCTGCTTTTCTGACCACAAACGCTGCAGTGAAACAATAAGTGCCACCGATCACCCGGTGTATAACAGCTACTTTAAACTTGTTTACCTCTGATTTAATTTTATCTGCAGTTTAGGGGGTTATATTAAATTATTTTTTAATCAAGGTGGATATCCTAACAAGTTGTATCCTTTGATGTGACGGAGAATCTTACTTAATGATTGTATAACACAAATGAGTGTTTCTTTCCTTCTCTTGTGTTCTATACGCACTGTATATGCACTCCCATTATTCTTCCGCCACTGCTTGTTTTTCTTGTTTGTGTGTGTGTGTGCCTGCGTGTGTGCATTTACTTTGTCTTCTGTGCATAATGCTGCATCTGATGTGAGAGTAGTTGAGGGGCTCTTGAGTGGAAGCCTGGATCAGGAGCTGAATGGAGTTACTATGACACCAGACACAAGCACCTCAACTCCAACAGCTTCTTCTGTTTCTCCGTCCTCCCCTGCTGCTTCCCTCTCAATCAGCTTGGATTTGCTTCATGTTGTTTCTTCTCTCCTCTCCTTCTCTTTTCTCTGCCTTGCCTCACTTAGTTTTTCTATACAGGCTTTCATTTAGTCGAGCGCTTGTGTGCCAGTATGGATCAATGTAACAACACTTTCTTGTTCTTTCTCATTCTTTTATGCTTATTTCTCCTTTTTTTTTCTCCCCCCTTTCCGAACAGACAACCGCCGCGCAGTCCTGGAAAGGTCTCGGTCACGCCACAATGCAAATCACCAAGCTCGATGATCACCCGCGCCTACCACAAGACGCTAGATAAGTGCCAAAGAGGCCTGCAAGGTGGAGACCTGGAAGACATCTAAAGGAGGGACAGAGCACCCCTCACTGTGGCACACACACACACACACACACACACATACACACAGAACACCATGTACGGAACGAAAATGCCTAAAGAAGCCACACAGAGCTGAAGAAGTCCATCACACACACACACATTTCATTTTCATGCTGTTCGTCTGAGGCCTTACATATTTATTCAATACTTTCTCATAATTCTAAATGTTCATGTCCTCTCTAGATGGTTTATAGGAAGAAAAAAAAATCACATTTTTAAGACTGCTGCTGTTCGAAATGAAAGGTTTTCATTGCTTGGAAATCCATTTTGATTCATGCAAGTCTAAGCCTTCTACTTATCAAAGTACTACAGTTCACATGCAGTTTTGACATGAAACATGCAGTGTTTGTTCATTCTGCCAAGAAAGACTTTACCATAGTGTATGCGGGCAAGCTGTTCTTTAAATGGAAGACAGGGATTTAACATCCATGTTGGCAAGCCTACAGCCTGCTGATGCTTGCTTCAAGTCACCAAACTCTTAGCGGAAGAGGGAGTGGTTGCTTAAAATGTTTATTTTTTTTGGTTTTTTGTTTTTTTTCTGTCAGTCCTTCCTTCACCAACATCAAGAGTCCACATGAATTATTTTAATTTCCTTCCATATACCGCAAAGCCCACAAAGAGCTGGCCCCTGTCTGTGCCGATATTTCAGAGCATGTGACTCACGGATCTGTAATCTCCATTTTGACGAGACGCATTTTTATTTTTAGTTATGTAATATCTAACAAATGCCTTCGGGGTGCTAATCTCTGTCCCAAGGTCGCTTTTGCTGTTTAACGTGAGAGACTGACACATTTCTAAATGCACATAACTGCCTGAAGGAGCTAACATGACCCTTTGAACTTTCCTGCAGTTAACACAAACTGCACAGGTATTATGACATTTTTAATATTAATATTATCTGAATGCATTGGGGATTTTTTTTTTCTATATGAAGGCTCTAAGAAGACATCCAAAAATGACATCTGTTGAGAGACCAATGGCTCCTGTTAAAATTCCCACAGCAGATTTTCCCCCATTTTAACAAAATAAATAAATAAACAAAAAAATGTCTGTAGAAAATTAAGGCATTATGTACATTTGTTGTTCAACAATATTCCATTTTAAACAGACGTGTAATTAATAAACACAGGGCTAAGCAGCATAAAAATAAAACACAGCTGAGATTTTGGTGGTATATTTATATTGTTGAAGAAAATGTCAAATGTTTGTAGGCTTATATGAACCACAGGATGTATTTTACAATCTATTTAAAAACCTCTTTGGGGTAAAAAACTCAATCTACTAAGGAAGGGACTGCATGCCTCAAACACTAAAGAGTCTTAGGACTACCCTGTTTCATGGTGGGATCTACGAAGTCACAACTTAATACTTAACATCTCACCTGATGAAGCTTTCAGCATCAGCTTGGTGTTTATGTTCAGAATAGTTGAAACTTTGCTGTAAGCTTTGTTCCTCTGCAAGGACCCAGTCACACAGCTCCTTCACATGAACTGTTTATTCATATATTCATGCCTAGAGCCTCCCTGTCCCCTCACTACCCTAAACTGTAAGCAGATGCCACTAAAACACCACCACTGAATCCACACGGAGAGTGGGCACGACCAGAATAATCGACTAAGGGGGCACAGAAGACAAGATGATGGTTGTCTTGGCAAGTGAGTCTCCAAATGCCCTCCAATTCCCCAGCACTAATGGCATAAGTGACCCTTTTACCAAAACACGAGTTTCTTTAATAATACCATAACTCTACTTTAGGCTTTGTGTGTTTGTGTATTTGGGCAAGTGTGCGTCTGTGTCTGTGTGTATGCGTGTGTTTGTGTGTGTGTGTCTGTGTCTCTGTGTGTGTGTGTGCGCACACCATGCCAGCTCAGTAATCGGAACAGGAACCCAGGCAAAATAGGATTCAGTGTGCTTGACTCCTGGGCTGAATAGATGGAGATTTTTCATTTAAACAATCTGCCAGTGCAGCTTGTGATGTGTCTGTTTCATGATGCCTCCTCTCCCAGCTTGCATGCTTCTAAAAATGCAATTTTACACATCATCTCGGCTCAAGGTGCATCCACAATGCTCTGAGAAGTCTGAATATTTAAAGAGACAATAATTCTCCCCTGAATATATGGTTCGAGCAGTTGCACAGAGAAAGCATAGAGAATGTGATTTCCGCATAAGGGATTCTGAATAGAGAAGAGTTTCAAGGATGTGTTGTATAAAGCAGAGATTGAGATGTGCCATTAAAGGCAGTGGTTTTCTTTTTTCTAATCACAACTCGCCCTTTGTCCTTAACACAACCACGCCTGTACAGTTAAACGTACAGAATAAGAGTTGTTTTTTTTTTAATATTAGTTCCCCATCAACACATTCTGATTGGATACATGCCAAAATAACCAAGGTTTGTGGTTGAAAATTAAAATGAATTTGAACGAAAACGTTTTATTCATCGTTCAATCAATTTCAGATTTTTCAAACGTGCCATTTTCTGGAAATTCATTTTTCACCATACAATAACAGAGAATCCCTGTTTGTCTTTGTTTATTTTTTGTTTGGTATATCAAAGGGATGACATGTCTGTTTTTGTCAAAGTATGAGAAAAAGTGTACAGACATTAAAAAAAAAGGTTAGTTTTATTTTATTTGTAGCTATTGTTTGATAAAAATGGATCCAATTAAGAATTGTCATTCTAAGTAGGGTATTTTGACGTGATTACAAAATGGTAGTCGTGGTATTTCTTCACTCCAACATCCTTTGTAAGATTTAGTTGGAGTTTTTAAAAAAAAGTCTTTTGTCTTGATGCCATTGTAGAACTGTAATAAGCTTAGAGCTACAGTGTTTGCCATTGTGGAAGTTTCAGATCACGCATCTTACTGGCAACATTGATTGTTAAGAACACTTATTGTTTTTTTTAAGACTAACACCAAGCTTTAAGTTTGCCACAAGTCAATAAATCGAATAGGTGAAACTGTTAAAGTTTCAATTTTTTTTTTCCTCAATGAAAACAGCTACAGTGCAGGCAATATTTAATAATATATAAGAGAAACTTCTACAATGACATTCCTCATGATCCCTATAAAGTGATTGTTGTATTTCTCCCTCAGTCCATCTTTTAGAATAATCAAGAATGATGTGCTTTTATAGAAAATAGCAAAAGTCCCAGGTCAAAGAACCTGAACCTTCCATCATTTTAGTGTGAAAAAACAGGCCTCAGTGTGTTTGGGCCAATCATCCCATTGTCTTTAACTTGTGACTAACAAACCTGAACCTATGATATGACCTGTGCTCATGGTAATTGTAAAAATGAGGAGGCAGGGGTATGAAAGATTTATGAGAAAAACTGTAAAGGTGCCATTTTGGTTGTGATTGGTGGCAAGTTTGTAACTTACACTCACTGACTGCGTGCACTTTACCTCACAAGATATTCTACTCATGCAGAGAGAGAATTGTTTGAGATGTTTGAGTACGACATTGCCACTAACGGAGTGAACTATTTGCAAAGTATTTCTTTTGGTAAATAGTTCCAGCTGCCACATATCCAGTTCTTTCCTGCTTTGTTAGTGCTCACTATCGATTCGCGGAAGACCAATTGAGACTGAATCAACAAGCAACGCTCATAACTGTTGACAAACCCTGTCCGATCATGATGTGTAAGCTGCCATATCCCTGCCTACCTTCCTTGTTGTCATTGAGTATGTTTTATTGTCTTAAGAAACATTTATATTTGTAACATTTTAAGTTTATTTGTATCCTTAAGAACATGAAAAACACAAGATGGTTATGCACACTGTCCTTCCATAGAGTATGTAATGGAGTATGATACTAAATAATAACCACTTTGTTATATAAACTGATTTCTGAAAGATATTTTGTCTCTTTGTCTTGTGTCTTCATGCATTTACTTATTCGCATTACAGAAGTATTCAAAATATTTCTTTTTCAGCCCTTATTTTTCAAGCATTTTCCACCTTTTGTTTTTCCAAATGCTCTGGTCTAAAATTACATCTTCAGTTTATTTTGTGGCAGGGCAGGACATACCTGCCCCAAGCTGACTTATGGACAGGGATTACAGAGAGCTCTAGCACATGATGAATGGGACAGCTCTTACCTATAAAAGCAACATATTTGGACCTTGGTGTCCCCACTGCTTTATCTTCCACAGTGTCAAAGGCAAAGTGATAATGCTGTCATGTCCAACGGCAGCTTAGGGAAATTACTACAGTCAGAAAATCCCCCCAAAATTGCCCTTTTTAATCAATTTTTCAGACCATAAAATCTCCCCTGTGACTAGACATTTTTTCCCGCTCAAGTTCGAGGACAAGAGAGCAGAGGAATTCAATAATTTGTTTATTATTTGATACAGGAGAATTTAATACGATAACCAGGGAAACATTTCCCGTGGATTTCATCTATTCTAGACAGTCAGAAAACAAGCATTATGTCTGATTCTGTTATAGGTGATCGGGGTTTAAATTCATTCATAATAAATGAAAGGCCATATTTTATCTCACTGTAGCAAATGTGGGAAATTTAAACTCTGAGTTTGTGCGATGTATCCGCTCTTGTGTTTCCACACCCATGTGTTCCTGCCTGTCTGGCTGCCTGAGTCCCATGAGTGAGTGTCAAATGGCAGGGCAGAACTGTTCCTGTCCAAGCCCCTTAGCGTTACCCCCCACCCACTCCTCCCCAAACATGCTCAAATTCAACTGCCTGTTTCTCTGCGTGTTCCACTCCCCTGCTGCAGCGTGACATCAGAAAATAAAGGTTGACATGCGGAAGTAACCCCGTGGCCACCAGGGCCTCTCTCACTCTCTTTCTGTGCGCGCACATACACACAAACACAAACACACAAAGCTGTCTCCAACGGATCTTGGGACTGATCTTCTCCGAGTCTCTCCTCCTCCCAGTGTGCAGCCAGACAGATGGAGATTCATCTCTCAACAAGCTGTGATCTGTGTTTAGAGATGTGTGCTGCAGAACACAACTCTAATTAGGTTTATTGTTGATCTTGGGAGGTTAATTTGTACTTGGCGGCAAGTAAACATCCTAAAAGAGGCCAACGTAGTTGCTTACAAGGCACCGGCATTGCACCTATGAAGAAAGGCGGCTTTTTTATCTTCTTGACTTTTCAGGTGATTCAGAAAGATTATACCTCCGTGCTATATTTGTCTGGTCTGGTTTAATTGTGCTTTGTACCGAGGGTGAGAGATCTGTCTTGGTTTAGATGGTAGAACTAGGAATAAGATACAGACAGTGCGTTTGTTTAATGAGCTTAGGCGGTGCAGTTGTGTGTATGTGGTAGGTATTACTTATTTATTTATTTGATCCTGTTTTTTATTTTTACAACCTCCAGGTAAGTAGCCTTGTCAGAGCCTGAGAGATGAGCCAGGCCCACACAAGTTCTCTTTTCTCCCCTCACCCTATTTCTTCACGCTATACACAGTAGTGTAATGCGCCCAGTGACAGAGCAGTTGTCAGCGGGAGCACAACATAATTATGTTTCATTTTGCATTTCCACCTACTTGAGCGTACGCAAACATTATGGAGATGAGACAAAGCAGACAGTAACGACTCCCTCCTTACCTGAGCTAATTCTGTCTGAGGAGAAATCTTATTCAAGCAGCACCTAAACCTGAGAGTTTGACAAATGTATGTATGTGTGTGTTCAAGGCGAATGTGTGTTTTGATGAAAAAGTCCGTGAGAGATTTGTCTAACGTTTTGCAGGTGTGTGTGGGGGTGTATGCCAAAAATGGCTTAGTGTTGTCTGTATTAAAGTATGTCAAATGATCTGACCATCTTCTGCAACGCTGCACAGGTCACTGTGTTTTCAACATACAATTATGTATTTAGTCAAACCCTTCATTCAACTACATCCATGTCACAAACACAATATGTACTGTTAGTTTTGCCCCAGTGGACAAATCTGGTAGTGCAGGAGAAAAGAACTTCAATCAGCGGGACATGGAGTGGTACAGGGCCAATAGGAAAAAAATACAATATAATATAAAACAAACATTAAAAAAAACTATTGGATGGATTTTTTTTTTCTTTACAAATATTCAAGGATTTTTTCATACAACAGTGTATCACATTTTGTTTTTTGTTTTGTTTTTTATAATCCAACCTTGAACTTGCTGAACCCTACTGTGATGATACTCTGACTGCAACTTTTGGGTTTTTTGGTAAAATGTCTCTGCAACTATTGGATGGATTACCATGGTACAGATGGTACAAATATCCATGGTGTCCAGAGGTTGACTCTCAACTTTGGTGATTCTCTGACCAGCAGGTAAAAACTTTCAATTGTTCAGTATATCTAGTACAAGATGAACTGGCACAGACATCCACGTTATGAGCAAATATCTGCAAAATAAATCACATTGGTAACTTGTGTTCAGTCTTAATTAGCAAATTTTAGCATACTAACAAGCTACCCCACATTAAGATGGTGAACATGGTAGACATCACTACTAAACAGCATATTAGCATTTTTATTGTGAGTATGTTAGTATGTTAAGTGTAATATTAAGATAAAGCACTGCTGTGCATGTTTACAGAGCTGCTGGCACGGCTGTAGACTCTTGTTGTGCTTTACTCACATGTGAATAACCAACTATTACTAATGAATATTTTCAGAAATAGGTAAGATACAATATTTTTTTTCTATTTACCAATTTGTTTGGCTTATGCTCATTTCCCAGAGAACAAGGCCAAAGTCTTTGAATTGCTTGTTTTGTTTTTCCTAATTTATTAAATCATGAAGAAGATGAGAATGCTCATATTTGAGAAGAAGGGAAAGCAAATATGGTATTTAAAAAAAAAACATATAACCATTTTTTGGTTGACTAATTGATTTTTTCAGCTGAAGAATGAATTGACATCCACACATCAAGATCTGTACTGTCAACAACCCTAGTTTGCTTTACTCAACGCCAAACTGAACGTCTCCAGCCATCTAGGCCACCAGCCATTTTTTTTTCACTCCTCTCCCACTTACTTACCCTCCCCAGACATTCAGACCAATGATCTGCCATCTTTATCTTGTTTTTTTCCCTCTACCCTGGAGTCACAGGAAGTCACTTGTCACCATGTTTGTCCAGCCTTCCCTGCCAGAGTGTTACTTCTTACAAATCAATACACTTTTTTTAGTACATGAAATTTTAAAATGACCCAGACAGCAGATGTCTTCTGTGTCACTATGCTACAAGTGATGGCTAGTCACACTATGTCCAATAATGCTACCTGACACTGACTGATGGTGGTATTAACCTAACTTGGTAAATTGAATACTGACAGATTCCTGCAAGAGTTTGTGCTTGGGGATTTGTCAAATTAATATATGGCATGCTTACTATTGATCACCGCTGGTGCTACTGTATTCAGGATGGCATTTCCATGATCACAGTTCATTGCTCCTTCTTATATCTCCTTTTCTCCATCCTACCTCACCCCACACACACATCTAGGAGACATGGCTCCCAGCAGGGAGAGGGTCAGCTCAGAGGAGACTTCAACCTGTCAGAAAAAATTCACATCTAGCCCCTCATGCCTCCCTTCACCATCCAACCCCTCCGTCTCCCACGTCTCCCATGCTCCCTCCCTGGCACCCATCACTCCTCTTTTCCTTGGCTACCCTCCTCCTCCTCTTGCCATTTGATTCAGATCACTGAGTTAGCCTCCGTCTCCTTTGTCTGAGGCTCCGTTTTGCCTGGCAGATGGACAGGAGAAGAGGAGATGGACTCGCATCGAGGGGAGTATGTGCATGTGTGTGTGTGTGTGTGTGTGTGTGTGAGAGATTGAAGGAGAGAAAGACAGGAAGAAAGGAGAGAGGCTGAAACTTTTCTGGGAGGTAAAATGTCAAACAGCAATGAAGTGAGGAGACTTTTATCTGTCAAACCTGTGTGAGGTCTTGCCTTTCAGGCTCCTGAGTGACAAGGCTGCAGTTTAAAGAGAGCTGGGATGCGAAAGTGATGGCGACAGAATGAGTTTACCTCTCATTCACCATCTTGTCATACAGTATCTGCCTTATCTGTATATGCCCTATTTTACCCTAGCCAATGTGTGATATCAAAGAAAGCTTTTTTTTTTTTTGGTCTTTCTGAACAATTTCAAAAGTCAGAAATTAATCATCCAGAAAACGTATGAGGCTGATAAACGTTTGCTTCAAAAACCGTCAACATTAGCAAGATTAGTTATCAAATACACTAGCTTTTTCTGGATGGATGATCTTTTGAAGTCTTACAATATGGCCAGAAAGTGGTTACAAATGGCTGACTCACTGTATACTCACTGACATGCCCTACATTGCTCTACCACTAAGCTCATGCTCTTAGCCCATGGCAATGCCTCCACACACACACCACAGATGAAGGCCTAAGAATAGAGGAGGGATTGATGGATGTAGAAAGGGAGGAAGGGAGCTTGGTAATTGGGTAAGTGCCCTTCTGGATGTGGAAGCCTGAGTAAAAAGTATTTTTTCATAAAAAGCCTTTCTTAGGATCATTTCACTCAAAAGTACATAAAAGCTCTTTCAAAGTTTTTCTGTGTTCTTTGCCCTCAACTGAAATAGTCCCTGCGGAGAATACAGAAACACACAAACACTCACGCACTCTCTCCTGAAAGACGAGGATAAAAGGGTTGACCCCACGAATACAAACTTGCATACAAGTACACAAATAACACACACACACACACACAAACACAAACACTCATAAAAAATAGAGGGCATTCCATTCAGACCTTCTTTTTTTTTTTCCAGCTCTGCATCTTAACCGAAGATTATTAATAATGCTCTAGTTGAAACATAACAACTCATTTTGCAGTGAAAGGTTTAAAGCGTGCAAGCGGGCAAACAAAGTAGACTTTTCATCTTTGTCGCACCCGGTAGCAAATAATGACCGGCGAGCTAGTGGAATGGCCATCAGAGATAAAGGCGAGAGGGGAAACGCATGATTTCACTCAGGAGAGAGTTTTGTCACTCAGCTGTGGAGGAGTGAGAGGAGAGAGAGAGAGAGAGAGTGGATGAACAGGAGCTGCCGTAACCTGGAGACAAACCTACAGCATGATGTAAAACACAAAGCTGCAATGTCAGCGTTGAGCTAGCTAAACAAGCTGACAAATAGAAGTTGAGAAGTTCATTCCTTTGCTGTTTCTTGTAGGTGTGCAGGTTTTCAATACAAATTAATCTATTGATCTATTTTTTTAATTCATCATTTAAAGGTCCAATGTGTAGATTTAGAGTGATTTAATGGCAGGAAAAAATGCGATATAATATTCTTAAGTATCATTTTATTAGTGAATAATTACCTGAAAATAAGAATTGTCTTTTATCTGAGAATGAGCCCTTTATATCCACATAGAGAGCAGATCCTCTTCCCAGAACCCTTTGTGTTTTTCCACAGCCATCATAGTTTCTACTTGAAATGGGGGTTCAGGCTATATGATAATAAAGTCCGAAAATAGCCTGACCAGACATACATAGGACGTCAGTCTACGGTTTCATACTGAGTATTGCAGATGATGACTGACACAGCATCTAGAACGCTTCACAGCATCCCAAAAAAGCGTGAGCATGTTTGAATTTTTTTTTGCCTTCCATGATGAATTCCACAAGATTCCACAAATGCTGGCCAATAACAGCGCTGATCGCTTCCCCCTGTACAACTGTAAATATGATGGAACAAAAAAGGAATAATGTTGTTCACACTGATGGGTAAAAATCTCCATCAGAGGAAAGGAAACTGTTATTTTTTAATGTTTTTATTTTGATTTCTGAACATGAGACATCTAGTATCATACACATTGCCATTGTTTGTTTATGTTCTTGCATTAGCAGAGCATTAATATAGTTTTTTTTTTTTTTTTTTTTTTTTTTTTTAAGCTGCACCCAAGGTTATTAAGGCTACGTTTACACATAACCGGGTATGTTGAGAAACGAATATTTCCCTCCCTCCGTTTTCCAAAATAACATCGTGCAACATCGTTTTCAAAAAAGTTTTCGTCTACATCAACCCGCATAACTACGGCATGGAGCGGCATCATAACTACGCCAAGCCTATGGGCGGCTGCTTCCATGATCATCGTCATAGCAAAAGGTAAACATTGGTCGCACTTTTGGCACATCAGCTGCCTAAAACTCTGTTTATCTCAATTTACATGCAAACACAAAACCGTAGTTTTCCAGAATCTCCACTCTAGTCGGAGTTTTTAGAAAGATTCGTTTTCAGAGGCGAATTCACCGTTTGCGTGTAAAAGATAGGTACAAACAAAGGGACATGTCTCAGTTTTTAAAAATACCCGTGTACATGTAAACAGGGCCTAAATCTACACTGCTACAAGACTGAGGAAATCTAGAAAAAAATGGATCCAGTCACTGCTTGGTGACATGTTACTTGATACATGACATTAATGATCAATCAGTGATCGCAGATACATTTCCTGTCGTGCCACTAACACAGAATTGTTTCATGTTCACACGTTCCTCTGAGCATCACACCAAATACGTTTCTCTAATGAGCTTTTGTGCCTAAGTTGACTCACTCATAAACTGAGTGACAACTGTATCTGAGTCATGTACACACTTCCTCTGACCCCCACTGTGACCAAATATGCACACAGCATGTCAGAACACAGGTGACACTGCCAACACACCTCTCGTACACCCACCCACACATACACACACACACACATATTGAGGCAATGTATGACAACACTTCTTCGCCTCTCGCCCTCCTTCTCTGTGATAGCATGCCACCTGCACGTGTCCATTCACCTGCCCAAGCCCGCATCCCAGTGCTGAGATTGTGAGTGTCACCGCATTATGCTGTGTGTTTATACTCTCCCTATGATGTGTCCTTCTGGGGTGTAGAGGGAGCGACACAAGGTGACTGTTGATATTAGGATGTAGCATTTGCTACGCTGGGGCGCCTCCCTCATTGGTATTTCATGTAGAGTGCCGTCGCATTCGTCACGTTTCATAAACTTCCTTATTATTCACTGGCGGGGAGTAATTTTGTTCTGCCGCTCGCAGTTGTGAAAGTGAGATAGCGGCAGAGAGGGAGGGATGACACTCTGAAATCCTTCTAATAATCATTTTCGCTCTCCCTCATACATGAACTTGTTTATCAGAAGAGCAGGTGGTTGAGTGCCACTCACCTCCCTCCGCAGCCCAAACACACGTTCAACCTCTGTGAATCCTATGGGTGATCATCTGTGAATCCCCACCCAGTTGCAGTACCTCCATCCAGGGTCTCAGGATAATCAGCAGGCTTTCTGGAGCTTAGGCAAACAGAGTTGTCAGAGGAGTGACACATACAGTCACGCCTAAGGGAAACGTGGACTTGCGGAGGAAAGTAATTCATCAGTGGGTTCATGAACCAAGCAGTATCCCTCTGGTCCCATTGTTGCTCTGGAAGAAACAAGGAGCTGTGGATTTGCTCACGCCGATGCTTATGGCACCGATGAGTTGCTTAAGTGCACACCATATGCAGCAGGCAGCTCTCCACGCACACGTCCTTGTATATCTTTGTTTAGTTGCCGAACGTGCCCATAAAGCCCAGCATAGCAGTAAGGGTTTTACGCCAAGCAGGTGGCCATGTTGTACTCGGCCAGAAAGCATAAAAAACAGCCTGCCCCCGGCAGCTGCCTGGCCGTAAAACACATTTATACCATGATGTCCGCGCCCATCCCTAAAGTGTGCTTCAGGCTACGGGGCCAAAAAAGTGGAACCTGGTATATCAGATGAAGTCAAGGCAACTCCAAAGCAAAAAAAAAAAACAACAAACTTTGACCTTTGTAAGAGAAAGAGTTTTTTTTTCCCTCTGTAAGAGCTGAAGCTGTGAAAGTTCACTCAATATATAGAGTTATATACAGTAAAGAAAGTCTAAGAAAAACTAGTCTTCAAACTTTCTGTGTGACTTTTGTCTTACCCCTTCTGTATTTTCAGAGGGTTTCTTTGTTCCTGGATCCTGGGCCTCCTCCCTTTCTTGCTCTGTTTTAGAGTAAAGTGCCAGTGAAGTTGTCCCTAAGGCGGTGGACGCGCTGGAGCATTAAGTGTGCCACAAGGCGGACCGGCGTATTAATGGAGTCCGGTTAGAGCGGCTGACCTGTGAAGCAGCACGGTCAGCTGCTAGGTGAGCATGCCATCGCTGTAAATCCCAAACAGGCGTCCCCTGTCTCTCTCGCTCTCTCTCTTTCTCTTCTCCGTCACGCCTATCAGCCACCACTTCCCCTCTATTCTGCAGCCCCCGCACTGCCACTAACAGAATGTCAAGTCAAGCTTTGTTACCAAGGGCTGACAGAGTGGGTCAATAGGGTTTGGATTTTCCAGGTGAAGGTTGTAATTGCTACTAGTTTCTCCCTACTTTCAGCAAATAATGACTAATAATGAATAATTTTAGTTTCAAGGATTACATTCATGTTTCCAGATGGAGTTGGAATGCTGCTGCATTGAATTTATGACCAACATGATGCTGGTGACTAATGCAATAGCCCGGTGGGATGTTGTGATCTCGCTGTACTTTGAATTTGTTTGAGTTTTTAACCTTTAAACAGCCAGTATTCGTGGTGGGTACATTTTGAATCTAAAGGCTTAATAAAATGAGAAATTATACTTCATTAATTTATGTATATTACATTGAACAGGGCTAATTAAAACAGACCTTTCTTTAGTTTAACACGTTTGGCATAATGCCTTTTCAGTGAAGAAATTGCTTCTGTAGAGTCAAAGTGACATACTGATCACACAATACTGATCACACAGAATATGGGTGTAAATACGTCTTTGTAATTCTGTCACGATTTCTTCTTGACAGACAGTCTCAGGTCACCTCTATACATGTTATGTATCAGTCCCTGTGCCCATGTCTAAACCCACCTTGCAGAATTTGCTTTCAATAATGTATAAAACCGGGCACAGACTTTGCATGTATTGTCAGTACGAGGACATGATCCCTGACATCTGGAGCCCGCACAGGACTCATATTGAATGATAATGGCCTCTCCCCCCTTTGATAAATTATTAAATTCAAATTGTTTTGCAAACAAAACATATTTGTTAACACAATGAAATCTGGGGTGAAAGCTGGAGCTTTATCAATATTTAATTTTCACTGTAGACAACAATATAGCCTTTGGCCGGTTTCTGGTACATAATTAATGAAAGGGCAATAGAAATAACAATACATATAAACCAACTGCTGCTGTCATATCAGATCAGATTTTAACATTGCAAACAACTATTGATACTGTGATACTGTACTTCTGCATTTAAGTGACACAGGCTGATGAGTTGAGATTTAAGAAAAAAAAACATACACTTTCAAAATGACAGAATTGTGGAAAGATGTATTAGCGCTCCATTGAGGCATTAATATTCATGGCCCCGTTGTCATCACTCACTCTAAACCTTCTAATGTTCCATTGTTGATCTCATGGTAATCTCTCCATATTTAGCCTTTTTTGATTGATTGGATATCAATGTCAGACTGCAGTTATGGAGATATGCCTCTGATTGGGCTGATTAATATTTGATTTCATGTTGAAAGGTTGCTCCACCACCAGCCCACCCCCTCTCTTTTGCTCTCTTTCCTTCGCTCTGAGTGTGAGAGTGGGAAGTTGGAACAGTGAATATCAAGTGGCTGATTGGGGCTGTCACAATGGACCCCAGTGGACCCTGGTTGCCAGATGTGCTTGTCCATTGGTGTCAGCAGCAGGATTGGTCTCTTGGGTTTGTGAGGGTTTGTCGAGGTGGACAGACGGTGTGGAGGAGGTAGCCTAGTGGAGTGCTGTCTACTCACTAGGGCCTGCCACTCATACTGTCTTCTTCTCTATTCATCACTGTCAGTATACTGCTGATACTAGTGTCTGATGAATATACCTATCCAATGGTGGCATCTCTCATGCCACATGCACCACCTGAAATAAATATCCCATAACACAGTCATTTGACTGACACTCTTCGATGAGTTATTTTGTAATGATACCGCAAACATTGGCTCAGTTTCCTACAGAGAGCATGGTTAGTCCCTTATGTGTATATCCCAGATGAGCACTCAGATCGATGAACGCATATAGCTCAGGAATTAAAAGGAAGGACGTTTTTTTTGTGCTATTGATTGCGTTTGTTGCAGAATGCTATTGTGCAGTCTGAAAGACATACATAATCATGTGTCGTACAGAGAGGGGTGAAGGTTTCGAGCCTTTTTTCCTCTTTACTTTGTCCTATAACTCTGCTTTACCAGTGGGTAATGAATAGAAGCTGCTCTGTTATGAATTGAGAAGCAGTTTGCTGCTCTATTTGAGGGGCACCTTCCTACATTTGGTTGTGCGTTTCAGACCTTGGAGAGCTCATTTAAACCTTACTTTATTGTTTCCAGCAGCACCACCTCAGTGCTCCTGAGTGGTGCTTGTTGCTATGGAGGACACAGGAACGTGACGTGGTTGTGCAGGCAGGATATGGAGGGGGAATATGTGTAGTACAGTAAGTGTGTGGCATCTGTGTGTTTATGTATATGTTTCGTGAAGGTGTCTGTGTTAAGTGTTTGCTCCCTGTGTTAAATCATTTCTGCGCCTAGGCTTGTGCAGTGTGCAGTGTGTGTGTGTGTGTGTGTGTGTGTGTGTGTGTGTGTGTGTGTGTGTGTGTGTGTGTGTGTGTGTGTGTGTGTTTTGAGGCAGCCGGCAGAGCAGGGAGGGGGGAACATCTGCACACAGTGGCACAGGCCTTCTGCCTTTACACACGGCTCCTGCCGAGCAACGCTTCACGGCCTAGCAGGCTGTGACCTCCCAGAGGCTCTAGGGGAGCTCTTCCTCTTAAAAGCCAGCTGTGCCTCATACTTTATGCCCGCCAAATATTCCACAGTCCAGCTGTTCACCTGAGAAGCATGGAGCACAGACCTCTCACTTCTATCCTTTTATATTTTTGGAGAGGCATTGTGCAGGTTTAAGAGAGCATGGAGTATAGCACCTGTGATACCTTTGTTGTTAATGCCAAAGCAACAAAGTTGGCCTCTCACTTTTTGTTTAAAGGCGTGCAGTTTTGGTTTGGTTCCGACATACTGCATGTTGTATTACACTAAATGCACTCTCACTTCTCATATCTTTTGATACAGGTACAAGATGTGGAATATTTTCTTATTTCTCATGGGTTCTTACTCATTTAGCAGTGCGTGACCTCAGTTTAATATTTGAACATTTAATCGCTCTCTTTGTCTTCAGGACAGCTGAGGCCACTTTCTACTGCTCTGTATCTGTTTTTCTTTTAAATGTGACTCTCTTTGAGATTCAAATATAAATAGATTATCTTTCTATATTCTTAATCAGATGGATGTGTTTGTGCATGTGATGGAGTGGGCCAGTGAGTATGCTTAATAATGTGGTTTTAGAGCATGCCAGATAATACCTTTGATGTACTTGGAGCAAAAACATTTAGTCACACATAACAAAATAAAACCTGAAATCTGAATGACAGTCTGAAGAATACCAAAAGTGTCAGTTACTAAAGGTCTTCTTCTTATTGGAGAAATTGTCTTGACTGAATCAGCTTATATGTGTTGTTGTCTGAGTTAAATTTCATGATTGACTTTTGTTTTTCACCCACAGGAGGATTGGCATGATGAGGTCATTTGCGGACATGTGCCGGAGTCTTGTAAATAATCTATCAAGGCTTTTAATGATGCCAGTCATCCTTATTATGCGAATCAATGAGATGAATACGCCATATCTGGAGTTGAAAAATATTTTAAATGCAGCATTGACTGACAGATATTTATTGATGTTTCTTTTTTGGTATGATAGGGTGATTTTTCAAAATATTTCGTGACCTCTGGCTCCCTGTAAGTGATGAATTAACATAGAACAACTAGTGAATTCCATAATGAGACATCCACCTTCAAAATATATGACAAACACTAATGAAACATTTGATTAGTTCCTGGTTTTTAGGACAGAACCATTTTCTTTCAAATATTTTCTGACTTATATCAAGCGGCAGATTGCCTCCTAAAATGGATGTACTGTACAAAAAAAGAAGCACCATTTAGAATTTTGAAGAAATTTGAAGAGCTTGTGTCTCCTTCAAAAATGCCTATAGGGCAATAAGGACTAATATGTCAGTCATGAACAGAGTCAGGACTGTGGGACACGGTAAAAATTTTGTTATAACAAGGTGCTGCTGGCTCTGTCTGTGAAGTAAAGCAGCAATAGGAAGTGAGGAATAAGCACAGGTACGTGCTGGATACATGTCTACAGCAGAGCAATTACAGACCCAATGGGCGACAAGCTACTAGATTGACTGCGTAGGCTGTACAGGACTGTACCTCCTGGATCTACTGCAAATAACTGGGCTATAAAGGGCACATTCATATCTCAAATAAAATACTGTAGATTTAAAGTTATATTCTATACTTGTTGCTGTATGTTTGCAAAGCAAAACAGAAAAGTGACATTGACTGAGCCTATAGATACATGATACTACTGAGGAAACAAGGAGGAGAATATAGGCTTGTTGCAACATAAAACAAATAATCACTACCATGCAATAAACCCACAAGTATATATTAATAAAACTGCATATTATCTTTTTCGGGCCTCTAACATCTAATTATTTTGTGTTTAAGACTTCTTATTACTTAGTCTGATGAGCTTATTAGGATGGAGCAATGTGTTCAAATGCACAATCAGAAATGAACCGGTGTAATCAAGCAAGACTGAGGTTAGAGAGACTCTGAGGTTAGCAGTCACCTAAGCAGTCAGCTCGACCGTGACGCCTCACTTTCATCTCGGGGTGAAGGGACAATGAAAGAGTAGATGAGAGAATAACCCTCAGAGTTATCCAGGAGATGGGAAGTTAAGAGCTCTAACCTCACAGTGATTGATGACTTACATGGCAATGATATATAGGTTGGTCCCATCCTTGTCCCATAATTTATGAGCAAGCTCGTTTAATTTGTCTGTGGCTTAATTTGGCCGCATATATGACGTATGAACGTGTTCGGCAATTGATGGCTTATACTGTCTAGCAGCAGTGGCTGACTGAGACTAACATGTCCTTTGGCATAGACACCTTCACTGCCGTCTGTCCAATCTACATGACCTGACAATTAAGCTAATAAGTGAAAACGACACCTTCCCAATGCAATTTTAATGAGCACCATGTTAAGCAGGGGAATATGTTCATGAGGAATTGTTAATGGGCTGCTTCTGATTCCCCAGGACTAAGAAATGGTAACTGCATTTGAACTTAAGGCTCACCATAATTGATCCACAGACCAGATTTTAACCAAGCTAAATTATGGTCCTTCAATGTCAGTCAAAGTTTTGATGTGAATTCTTAAGGTTTACACTCTTTTATACATCTATCACTAATATATCCTCCATTGATGGTTTAAGCTCATTGTTCCTCATCTCTGCCACCAAACGTGTAACATATCAGTATCCTTGTTTTATGTGGTAATAATTTGTTGCATCATAATATTCATGCACAACAGCAACAAAGAGGGTTGAAAACAAAAATAATGTTGCTGCCAAGGGTTAGAAGATATTTACAGCATTTATTTAAATCATTTGAGTTGGCTAACTAAAACCAATGCAGGCCTTGCAATAAATCCTACCTCCATAAAAGCTATACTGTTTAGTGTTTCTTGTGACTATTTTAGAGAGGTATTGATTCAACTATGCAGTCATTCCGGAGGCTATAATTTGTGGCGTTGTTCAACTGCACTGCATTATACTGAGAGGTGTCATATTGTCGCAGATAAGAATATCCATCAGTGTATATTATTTTAAGGCAATATGTCCCACCTCAATCTGGAGCATCTATACTTGATTTTACAAAAGGTATGTTTTTCTCAACAACCTTAATCTCCCTGCCATATTAAGCTGGGGTTTTTGCATTGTTGCCACACTTGGAAGTTAGTGAGGCTGCCATTGTACGTAAAGCCTCACTAATAGACCCCAGTGGGGCGTCATTCCTATTCCACTCATGATGAAGACATTCTCTCTCTCTCTTCATTTCTTTCCCTATCCCCCCCATCTCTCTCTCTTTCTCGCTCTCTCTCTTTCTCTCTCAGACTTGATATTTTTCTGTTGGCTATTCTCTGCTCCGCCTGTGGGCCTGTGAAATGTCTCTGTCTGAGGAGAAGGCCCCCTTGTCCCACTGGAAGCCATTAGAGAACCTTTATGAATATGTGCTGAAAGGGCGCTTTTTTCAGGGGTGGGGACTGAGTGGGTGGGTAGTAGAGGGGGATTTATGTACAATCTTATCATTTGCCTCAGATGCTTCTGTGAGCCACATATGAATGTTAGATTTCTGTTTGTCTTTTTAAAGCACATTTTTATATCACGCCACATGTTCCTTTTTTGAGGTGCTGGTGGTGCAGAGAGGCACTTTTTTTCTTTCCATACAAGTGAACTGCATTACTGTTAAAATTGCTGTCCTTCAAATTCAATGATTTTCCTGTTTATTTACTTTTCCCAATATCTACTTTTACCTACTTTTACTACTAACTGTTTTTTATTTAGAGATGATAGTTAAGTGTAACCAGTGTTGGGCAAGTTATTTCCAAAATGTAATATATTTCATATTACAACTTACTTGCATTTGAAAGTAATAAGTTTCTTTACCATATTACCTTCTGTGTAGAAGATACCCATTACTTTATTACTTTTTTTAGGGCTTTGTTTATTACCACCAGTACTGTAAAACATGGAGATGTATCATGTATTGTTTTACTTAACTGTTATTTTAAGTATTCTGAGATGATGTGACAATAACAACCCTGAAAACAATTAAACAATTTTTAATCATTGAATCGCCTCTAACACAACCTATAGTGTCTCATCTTAAATGACTTACCTGTTGAAATGTGTTTATACCTTAACAATAGAACTATATCATTAGAGATTTGTTTTTACCTTGTCACTTGATCGAAACAGGGATTTTGCTGACAAGCGGCGACTCACCTGTAGAAAGAGGCAGCGCATCCTCCACAACATACTCAGCCACCAGCCTTCTCACTTCTTCTGGGTCAAACATCTTCACCTCTGGTCTGGAGAAATCCAACTTTCGTTGTTTGGATTTGCTCGTGCCGTCATCTTTCGGCTGTTTGCCGGCAAGAGGTCATTTAGCCGGTAGTTTAAGGTTGCTGTGCACTCTCTCCAGCTGTTTCTTGAGATTACTTGTGCTATTTTTAGCCGTAGACAGTTCCCTCGGCCTCCCACCAGCACATAAAGTGCACCTTACTGTGAGGTTCTTATCTATTTCTGTGACAAATTCAAAAAAGTGCCATCTTGCCATCTCCAAACCGTCTTCTTCTTCTCTTTATTTACAGCTGTTGCGCCTGGGTTGTTTTTTCGAAACCTCCACCTGTGTGACAGCTCGGATTGTAACGCGTTACCGGACTCAGTAGCTGTAATAATATTACCAAAATATAGTTAGTAACGCGTTGTATTACTCCCTTACTGCCTAAACGTTATATATTACGGTAACGCGTTACTTTTGTAATATATTACCCAACACTGAGTGTAACTTGAGGCACAAACATTGTGTTGCTAAGTGCTGTTCAATATGAGTATTTTTGAAAAGGGGATGATGCAACATGGCTCAATTTTCGCAGCTTTTATGCATTCTGTCCCCATGAAATAAATATCACATATTTTAAAAGCTTGTATGTAAAATTGAGCCATGGTTAAATATTCAAGATGCTCTTGAAGAGATAGTGGCCAGGATACACTAAGTGCACCACTTTGCTTGTGGCATCTAGCCCTAAATCTGACTAGTTTGACTATGTATTCCTTCTAGTAAGCCTGTGGCAGTTTGTGCCATTATATAAACAGTGGCGCCTTTAGCAAGATCAGCCTACTGTAGGATCCCCCCGCCTCTTGTTGATCTTTGCTCAGGGGTAACAAGATCTTCTCCTTAACACTTGCGAATGCAGACTTTAAAATGAGAAAAAGAAAGAGGAAGGTGGTAGCGGTTGTGGTTGCCCTCTGCTTCTTTAGCTCATTAATTGTGGAGAGGGCAACTGTTTTGAGTCCTACCTGATGGTTTGGGCTGCAGGCCTGCCCAGGTCAGAAGAGAGCTCCACTGCTCATGAATCATGCTGTTGGGAATAAGAGCCCAGCTGAGCTCCACATGAGGGGGGCTAAGCATTTCCACAAAGGCCTCATCTACAGCACAGAGGTGCTTTGGAGGTCCTGCAGGCTCAAACAATCAATCAGAGGCCATTCTATCATAATTACACCCAGGGAGTCATGGTGCTGTGCTGTCCACACCTTGCAGCACATCCCCTTTACCTCCATCCCTCCACATCTTTTGTAAAGCGGTTAGTCGGGTGCTCTTTACCATTCCCACCAACACCTCCATCATCATCTTCTCTCCTGTCTGTCTTCTTTTCCCCAAGTCTCTGATTCATGCCTTCATCCGTGGTCCTCCTTTTGCTCTCCATTTTGATCTCACTTGCAGCATTCTTTGCCTTTGGGTGCAGACTGTGCACACACCCATAGACAAATGAACATGCATATGCAAAACACCATGTTGCAGATTGTGGGGAGAGGAGATGGGAGGTGGAGTGATGGCGTCTGTGGGGGAGAGAGAGAGGTATGTAGGGCACAGTGTGTGGATAAAGTAATGATTTCTCCTTCACACCTCCCTTGCTAATTAGTGCAGGCTGCCTGCTGCCTTGAAGGGGCAGTGTCTAGGGAGCCCTGCTATTTGTCTTGAAGAATTACCGACAAGGAATTCACGTCACTCCTTAATCCCACAGATACTGGATGGAATTCAGCGTTTACCTGATTGCAGCCACCTGTCAATTCAATTTAATGATTGTAATGATCATTTTTAGCTTCCAATCCTCTCTGCAGCCATGCATCAGGGATGTAGTATAAGCTCCAACCTATACCTCCCCTAGGAGTCTCTTAGTGTAGACTATTTATGTGTCTTCATGCCGCAGCATCCTCCACATAGATGCGTCCACCACATACCCCATCAACTTGTGTTTGTTCCCGCAGTATCTCACCATCCACACTGTTATCTTTCCACCCCATACATTTGGAGAGCTGTCAGCACGGTGGTGATATAAGTTAGCTCTGTGTCAAGCTGCAGGAATGATAGCAACAGCGTGTCAATTTGGCATACATGTCATAGTACAGAAAGCAAACAGGTAATTCTGAAATTCACAAACAGGTTTACAGAATTTTAAATGTTTAAAATGTTGTTTTTTTTTGTTAGTTTTTTTTTTGTTTTTTTTTTGCTTTTATTTGTTGGAGTAAATTCTCAAGAAAAAAATGCAGAAGAACTCTGGGATGTAGAAACAGTTTCGATTTATAGTTTGTTGCTGCTGGAACAAGGGGAAAAAAAAAACGAGGTGGGTGTGTAGCATCTTAAAGATATATGTAATAGGTGTTTGTGTGGGAATCCCATTAACATTATTTAGCCTGAGGTGGATCTCATCTCCATAGCAGCTGCATCTGACAAGCCTGCCATGGCACGAGAATGAAGCCAATCATTAATGTCAGCCAGAAGAAAAAAGAAGTATTATGTTTCCCTGGAAGTAGTACTCAGTAATGATGTCCATTTCCCTGCATTCTGTACTTTTCCCTACTAGGCTAATAAGATGAAACTTTAATGGTCTCACTGGGTATATTGTTCTCTGGCATCACCAGATATTAATGCGACATAGCAAAGAAAAAGGAGTAAGTAGAGGTTTGATCAAAATGCGAAACAATAACGATGTATGCCTGCAGATATATGTATGTCAAAATATTCAAAGTATTAAAAAAAAGTACAGTATGAAGGAGTATAAGTGACAAAATCAACTTTGTCAAAGCATAAAGATTAGAAAGTGTGACTTTTCCACACAGTATGACACTGAGGCATGTGTAGGAAGCAACACAAACAAATGTCATCCTATTTTTGTTCATATCCAAGATTCATTCTTATTTAGTTACTCCCACTAATTTCAGGGATTTTTGCTCTGGGAGTACAACAACAACAACAAAAAAACCTTTAATGATGATGCGTGCCATCAGCTTCCAAATGGCTTACATTTTGCTCCTAGATGCTAAAGCCATTGAGTTTGTTCAAAGAGGTGTTTTCAAAGATCTGTTTGATTAGATGGATGAATTACTGCTGAGTGTTTCAGATTTGGCCGAACCTCCAGAGCCTGAACATGCCAGTCAAATCCCGTGCCATCACACCTGCAAGTACTACAGTAGCTGTGCGGCCCTCTGCTGACACAACATTTACAGCGTCACACATGTTTTGTCTTTGCTGGGTTTTTGATTTTCCTGTAATGGCAGTACCAATGTCAGTACCCATTAGTATCATCTGACGATGATTTAGCTTTGGGGCAACAGCATATGTTTCTGGGCTTCACAGTGAGGCCAGTTACACCTGTTGTAGATTATTTGTGTGTGATATGTCCTACTTTTGTGAATGTTACAATGTTTTTCAATAGAGAATGTGGTGATGCAAATTCATGGTCGTTTTGGAGGTTGTTTTTTTGTGGTTCTGGTGAATTGTATTATGTTACATTAAATATTTCCAGTGAATTGAATTTTCCTGAAAAGTGGTTCTAATATTTTATCCACCCTACAGCAATAAAGTTGCACTTCATGTTATGAATACCTCTCTCATTGACAGTGCAAGAATACACAGCCTCAAAGATTGAGCAAAAGCTTTTCAAAAGCTGTTATATGGAAAACATCATAACCTCCACAAAAGACTCAAGGTTGTAGTATTGGACTGCATTTTATATCTTTCTCAGTATTAGAAGTATGGGCAATGATCCTGGCTTTGCACTTTCGTTGTGTTTAGTAAAAATATAGCACAGCAGCAATATTAACTAATTGCACTTGGTTACCATTGATAAAACTAGCAACAGAAGTCTTTCTCTTATTAACTCTTTCAAAATGGTTTCAAAGACCAGGTTTGTTTTGTGTCAGCTTGGATTTAAGATGTAAGTATGTGTAAATCAATTCATGTCATTGACTGTAAACTATCATGAATTTTTAATGTGGTTGTATACAGGAATGTGTGTACACACATGCACATGGGAGTTCAGCCATGGCTCTCTCCCAGCTGCAAAGTTTCCCTCCCTGTCTGTGAAAGTCACACTTATGTAAAGGCCACACGGAGCCAAGTTAAAAGGGGGCGTATTTCCAGAGAGGGCGTGTCATTAAGCATATATGCCTCTGTAATGCAGCACTGAGGCAACAGGGTAGAAATGCCCCCTGTGCAAGAGCCACATAAAATGGATGACAGAGACCTGGGCTAAGAGGCTTTGCCAAAGCTGTAGCTTACCAGTCTCACAGGTGTTAATGTGCACTCTGTCTGCCACCCTCACTGAGAAGATTGGGCACCACAATCACTTTCAGCAGCCCAGTGTTTGGCACAAAAGTTACCACCTCCAGCCCATTCTACCACTTTCCCCTTTTTTAGGTGATGTGAGAGATAAACCCATCTCAATGACAGACATGGTAGGAGAGGCTTATGGCTAACATTCCTGTGCCACACTGAGGGAATCTGACGACTTACAGAGTTTTTTGTTTGTTTGTTTGTTTGTTTGTTTTGTTGTTTTCTGTTTGTTTAGCAGCCCTGGCTGTGGGAAAAAAAACAATAGGAAAAGAGAGGAGTGGAGGAATTTGTTCTTGTGCCCGGGAGGATTTATGGTCACTCTGGGTTCTGTGGAGTTTTTGATTGGGGGTTTAAAAGCAATCCATACATGTACTATAATCTTCACTTTTTTTTTGGTCAAATAACCCATCTTTTCCACATCGTGGAGTGTGGCTAAACCCTGGCACAGCATGTGATTATTAGTATTCCCCTTTTATTAATTGAATTAATAAAAAAAAAACGCACAGGTTTCACCACTGTGTCTTTTTCAGGCACCACCATCATATCTGTTCTATCTCTCTTTGTCTGCCACTGTGTATATTGCTTGTGGGCTTTCTCTTTATTGTGAGAAGTTGCTTGTAAACACAGTTCACAATGTTGGCATCCTCTGGGCCGTGGCTTGTCTTGTGTGCATAATGTGTGATTTTGAAGGAAAGTGAAAGCCCTGGTCTAGTGTAGAAACAGCACATGATAAAAGGTTTTTTGTTTTGTTTTTTAGGGTGGGGAGGGGCGAAGATACAGGTTTCTCTTTTTATTTAAAAATGATCCTCTTTTCTGTCATAGCTCACACTGTTACAGACTCAAAAACAGCTTTCCTCTTTCCTGAAACCGTGGACTGGGGGAATTGCATCACACTTACATCACACCAAGCTATGAACAGTGTTGTATAATTCATACAACACTGACTGTCCAGTGTTGTATAATTTATTTTCATTAATTGTGGTATTGTGGGAAAACAAAACTGAAGTCAGGCAGTATTTTAATGTCATGGTTTATCCACTGTTAATGAACTTATTAGTAATTTAAGATATGAAGAGAGATATGAGAATATGGCAATTATTAATTTATAATTAAATAAGATAGAATCAACTTAAATTGTGTAGGACTGCATATGAACCCGCTCTCTTTCCACGTTCATCTATACAGTACATTTAAGTACATGTTAGGGTCCTAATTTAAATGCTGTTAAGTCTCTCATTGCTGCCTATGGATACTGAGCTTTAAGTAGGGAAGAGTGAAATCCCTCATGTGTCTTAGTGGAATCGTGGGCTTGAGAAGACTGGATTTCAGTTCAATAGAAGCTGTAATTAGTTGTAATTTACGGGGCAACTCCTCCCCAGCGACCCCACTGTGCAGAATCCCCTGGCCACTTGGAAAGATCATGTTTTCTTGCACAGTGCACGGCACTCAAATGAACCACAACACTGCCATAATGGCTTGCTCCCCACTGATTTGCCCACCTTGTGTAAGGTAGCTGAAAGTCACTTCCTGTGATGCTCAGTGGAGCGTACACCGCAGCTATTTCCATCTATTAAGATGTGAAGGAGCAAGGGTGCCCTAAGCCAACATAAACACATCAATAATAGAAGCAATTGAAACGATTGGCAAACTTGGTGGTGATGTGAAGACGTCAGTGCTTGATGTGTTTGCACCATCAGTAGCTGAAACTGACAATGTGTTTTTAGATCTAATGATGCATTTGCATGTAATTCTCTGTGCTTGTTATTGTTCTGAAATCAGTCCAGATGCAATTTGAGCGCATCAATTTAGAGTCCAATGTTACTCAAGCAACTAATGGACTCTCAGGCAAAATGAAAATTGCTTCCTAATGATCTGACTAAGCTTGATGGGTGAATCTAAATTGATTACTGTGCTAACATGAATGTAATATGGAATTAGCCTTTGAGAAGTGTGATCATATTTTTCTGGTACTTGCTGACCTTATTACATTTTAGCATTTTAACGTCTTACTAATAGCTACCACTTTGTACTGTGTGCACTCTGGATCTTTTTTTTTCTCTTCCACTCATTCTGTTGATTAGAAAATATATTGATGGTCTCATTTTGTCAAGGCTGCAACAAACTAAAAGTGTTACGAATATAGGACATTAGAAGGCACATGAGTGTTTCTGTGGCTAATGTAGCTCATTCAGTCATCTTCTTGCTGTGTGATCCTCGGGATTTAAAAATAACAATAGACACAGTTTTTAATATCGCACAGTTTACTGAGCGTTGTACAAGAAGAGAATCAGCAATCATAATAAAGCCATAATATAAAAAGCTGAAGCCGTATACTGCATGCATAACAGTGACTTGTTAAGTTTTCATATTAGAATATTTGAAAGTGATTTACATGATATTTTATAGTTCCATCATGGTGCTTAAAAAAGGTGCTTTGTCTTGCATGAATACCTTGCATTCAAGTAAAATATAGCTGTAACCGTATTAGAGTACAATATACAGTATAATATAGATATTTCTAATATTGCAAATATCCAATCCATCTGACCTTTAAACAACCCCCAAACTACCTTGCTGTCTCCTTTGCTCCCAACTCAGCTTTTCTGCTGATGATACTGTGCAGGTGGTTTGTCCCTAGTTGTCACCAGAAATGACGGAGGTAGGGAGGGTGTGTGTATGTGTGTGTGTGTGTAACGGTAAGAAAAGCACAACATGGACCACAATGATTTTGACCCAAATGTTACACGAGGGGCTCCGTCTTGGTGTGAAGGACTGAGGGAGACTTTAATACTGGCATGAGCTGGCAGCTGGAGCAGTGCACGCCAAGCGCTCATCACCCCACCCCACCGCATCTTCTTCCCCTTCGCCTGCTCATTCCTCCGCTCTGCTCTCGACCCTTTACAGCGGCTCACCTCAGTGACGATGAATAATGAATGTGACTAGACACATGGGTCAGAGGTGACGTGTCTGTGAGGGAGCAAATTCCTCCTTGATTAGTACATAAAAAGCCAGGCCCATCTGCCTCTTCTCTGGGATTTGACAGGGGTCTGGGCAGGAATGCCAGGAGCCCAGGGACAGAGGAGCAGAGACAAGGCCTGGGCATTTGAGGGGGGGGGGTAGTCCTCTGTACCATGCAAGGAGAGACCCACAGCAGGGGGACTCACTTTATCATCACCTCACATCACACAGACTCTGCAGCATTGTAATGTGCAAAGCTTGAACTTGCCTCCAGGCATGTTAGTCTTAGTGCAGTGTATACAAATCAGCCTACCAACCATTAAATAGAATAACAGCACTAACTGTTTTGTATTAACTCATAAAACTTGAAAGTAATGGGAATTGTTTGAGGCTATCAATGCACAGGAATACATCTCTTTTATAAGTCATCATTAATATTTGAACAGAGATGCATAATATTTCCATTCTTCAAGGATGGATTAACATTTTTTTGTCTCCCCCTATTCCATTGTTACATTAAGGTAAGCGTTGAGTTATTTCTCCTTGCTTACTTAGCATAGAAAGTCCTTTCATTGGTGAGCAGCTCTTACCAGAAAATGTGGAGTTTGCTAGTTATCCACACAAGGGTCCTTTAGAAAGTTCAAGGCCATGTGCAACACCACTAAGAATTCCTTGAAGCTCCTGACCTCCCGTGGGGGGCATCATTGATCTTATTAGTCTTTATGGAAGGATTAACAGTGGGGGTTCCTCTGTGGAGTTGTCCACTCATTTACACCGACAGTTTAGGGCACTGCGAGGTAAATTACCATACTGTATCCCACAGTAACAACGCAATATATACAGGCCCTAAACGAGGCCAGAGATAAGCAAACATGTTGAGAAAGGAAAACATGAAGCAGGTTCACCTCGTGTAGAGAGAAAGAACATACCCTTCGGCAGCGGCTATAATTAATATGCTAAATTGAATTGCAATAATCGACTAGGGGACTAGCCTTGTGCTCTAGAGGTAGGATGATTAAAATGTTAGGCTTCAGTGAAGGGGTTATTGGGACCCTGGTGAATTAAGGATTGGATTTGATGGGAGACAATGCATCTTCTATTTTTCATTAATTAGCCTCAGATCCATAAAACCCGTGAAAGACTTCAATTGTGTATTACTCCAGCCTCTCAATTACATCCATTCATTAGCTCTGAATGGCCTCCACCAAAGCATTATACAACATGCGTATGAGAATAAAAGAGTGAATGAAAGATTGAGTAGACTACCCTAATGCCACTGGATCCCATTCTTATATGTGGGGAGTTTATGAAAAACGGTTGGGGTCCTTTCGTCAAGTATCAAAAGGATGAATATGACATGGTCAACATCCAAAACAATAGACATGTGTGTAGAATGTGAAGTCATAATAAGTTTCTATTTAAAACCTCAGCCATTGTGCACGTACAGACATTAATCAATATCAGCTTTTGATGGTGCACGACCAAACCAACAAAGTCTTTCTATAGTTTCCATTGAGCACCAGATCTTCCAGTGAGCAGCTTCTTGAAGTATGTTTCTATATTATAGTGATGATGTAAGAATACATGGACTGTAATTGCCTGCAGAGGTGTACACAAAGGATCCATAACGCTCTTAGTCATATATATCTTTGTTTAATTATAACCTGTGAAAACAAGTTGTATTTTTATTCTAACCTCAAAAGTAGATATTTCTGAACCACTAGGAGAATCCTCTGAGCTTTCAAACTGTTCATGCAGACAGCATATGCAAGAAGCTTTTAAATGAATAAAAAGACAGTGTATCGAGTTGTAGTTGTCTATGTAACTCTCTATAGGCACCTAACAATCTGTGATTAAAATCTCAATTTCTTTTTTGCTGTGTCTTTGCATTACTCCAACTCAATATGGTTTTGTTTTTCTCCCACAGCCCATAAAGCCAAGCTTGAGGATTTACTACATTTTGTTTTGATGCGTACATTTCCTTAAGAAGATTACAAAAAAAACAACAACTGTTGTTATATATCCTGTCTTCAGCAAGTCTCCCTCTCTCGCTCTCTCTCTGTGTGTGTGTGGCAGTGTGTGACTGCCTCTGTGTCTCCTTGTGGGTGCGTACATACACAGAGACAGAGAGAGGTGCAGTGACAGTATGAGAGAGGTGCATGGTTGTGTAATGAAACCCATAATTACAGGGTGAGAGACGGGTATTGTTCATGCGATTGACAAGTCCCTTTCAGTCATGAGTGCAGTTTTCTGTCAAAGGCCTGTTTTTCTGTCTTCTTTTTTTTTTCTCCTAGAAGGCCGTGCACCTTCCGCTGCCGCTGCATGAAAACACAAAGGCATCACTCTCCTGGATAGAGTGTGCTTGGCGATAATGCATGATTTGCATTTAATTCTGGGATATGACAGGCTCCCTTATACAACAGTGGAGCACCAGGCCTAATTTACATTATGTTCTTATCAGGTGCCATAATGCTTTGTTAAGAGACAAACATTGGGAGAGTATGACATTTATCTGTGTGATATGATAGTGATATGGTTAGCCAGTGTACATGTGTCTTGTGACAATAAAAACAGGCTGCTGATATGTTGTATTGTGGTAAAGGTGCACCTGCGTACACTTTGAATGAAGCGAATGCCTCTGTGGATGTTATTTCTTTTATACGTGTATGTGTAGATTTGAGCAGACTGAATTATAAATAAACTCTTCCCCTGAAAAGATGAAACTGTGTTCCAACTGTCAAACCTATTTCTCAAAAATGCTGTGCATGTTAGGTGTCATTCATGTAACGACATCTTCAAGTATCTGTTTTCACACCTGCCTCTTCACACACTCCTCACCTCTTTCCAATATTTGTAAAAGAAAAATCTTGTACTGTGAACACAATATAGCTCAAACCCTCCTCTTGTCCTGCAGCACAGCCCCTCCTGACAGTGTAAGCAATTTTATTGAACATGTTTTTTTCCTCTGACTAGTCTTCCAGAACAAAAGTTCCAGACAGGAGAATCTAGAATGTCACAAATCAGGTCAGTGCGTCCGGGTGTGTGATTTCTCAGATATTACACATTTTTAATTCCTCCTTACATGCCACCAGAGAATAGTAGAAGCAATGGTTGCCCATAATTGAAACATATTGTTGCTGAGCTTAGGATTCTTGTGGGAGATGGGCGGACAATGGAGGAAAACACAAGCCTGACCCTGGAGACAGACAGCACAGTCTGCTAGAAGTGTTGAAATCTCTCAAATCGAAGATGCATCACGATGTGGACGTCTGCATCCATGCAGTGACAGAACATAATCAGATGTATGCAGCCTACACAAAATTATAGCCTAATGTTGACTGTTGCTTGTCAAACCTCGGCTAAAGTTATAAAGTTACAGTGTTGTGTTGTATTGAATTTTGAGCCAATGATAGGCTAATGGAACATCTTTGGCAAACCGACATTACTTTTATATTTTGGGAGATATGGTGGAGGAAGATCAGCTGCGAGCAATATTTGTAAAGTGGGCACCTGGGCACGAATTGTATGAACTGAATGGAAAGCATTAATTATTGGATATATGCAAGCTGTGTGTAAAATTTGCGTGACAAAAATGAAATACTTGTAATAATATACAACAAATTTGAGGAACCACAAATTACCATTCTCACCCTAGCAAACATTTGAGAGAGGGAAAAATCATTGGGAGTGATATTTATGTACTAAGGTGCGTCACATAGATACTGGTATTGGAAAGATGCAGCTAGACTCTAGAAAAATAAAATTGAGGCTGCAATACATTGAGAATTATGCATTCAATTCATTGACACGTGAATCATAATTGAAGCTTCACACCAGTGAAGACTCAAACCTCTACTGCTGTACAGTGTCTCATATCATCCATTCTCCCATATCAATGAACTCCCTCAGTCTCAGTGGTTTGCACTGTTCATTTGCTCTTCTCTGCCTGATTATGGTACACATAGATGTTATTAACCCGTTGCATGTGTCAGGTCTGAGCAAGTATGATCCCTGCTCCGTGATGAGTGATTAAACACATATGGAGCATATCGGCATTCCCAATGAGACCCCTCCAGCCAGCCCGGGGATATGTGCTCATTCTCAATTGCTGGGCCTCACCTGCCACCTGCACCTTTTTTAAAATTAATTTGTCACATATCTGAGGCCAGGAAACTGCCCGGCTGAGTGCCACCTCCATTTGAGCTCAGTGGTTTGAACACTATCAGAAGGGACGTGTCAGAAATGGCACAAATTGAATTGCATGTGAACTGCCTCACCATGTGCTATTGCTTGTTTTTTTTGTGACAGGAAGACAAGCCCTCGAGCAATGATATGTTTTTTTTTTTGTTTTTTTTTTACTTCGCAAGTGTTATCCTAGTGATTTCTCTTTCACACCACAGATGATTGGAAGTGTTAACCACGTTTCCTGTGTATGACATGTCCCTTTGTCATGTCCTCCTGTCAACTGAGCGTTATAGCAAATTAATTCCCTCAGGACCCTTAGCCAGTTCTCCCTTACATTCACTTTTTCTCCTTCACTAAAGTTCAAGCATTGTAATATCTACGGTCAGAAGAGAAATGGCTTGTCTATTAATACTGAAACTCTGTACAGGAGTTGAGATGGAGGACAGTTTGGTGAATGCTTTGGTGCAACAAGAATTCCCATAGGAATCACAATTTGCCTCAGCATTCCTGGCCCTTCACAGTTTAATAACTCAATAGATTACCTGCCGCACTTTCCAAGGACATTAAACTCAGTCCTCCTCAGAATCGATGGGAAAGGGCTTTTTGGATATCAACGCTCAATACTGCACACTTCATTTCCTACACCACAGAGGCCCCCACATTTAATTATACCTCAGAAAATGGTTTTAATTCCGACTTTGTGCAGTTACGTAAAGTAGCTGCCAATGGGAGGAAGACAGAAACACATCATTGTAAAGTAGAAACGTCTGTTTCCCAAACATGGACAGACCAAATCAGGAAATGAAAATACTAGAATGATGAGCTGACATTTAAAACCTATATTAAGTAAATGACTAAGAGATACATTTCTTTACAGACCATTATTTCACTGGAAAAAGACTGGCTTAAGTAGAGAATGTGAGAAATGGGCACTTATATTTCAGACAGGTGGCAGGTAGGGAGGAGTTATTGGTGCCCACTTGCTTTGTCAAAGGCAAAAAGGTCTTTGGAAGGTCTTTTTCAAGTGTGACACTCATTGCTGCAGACTATTTACCCACGCTTGTGCTTTTATTTATCGCACGGTTCCACATCATGAATTATCTAATGTCTTATGGACTGTAAATTTCCCTAATGCAGTTCTGCGCCCTTTCTCTACACTTGCCTACAAACATACACGTGTGCACACACAAGCACACACCACAGTCAACCACACAATCGTAATACCCCTGAAGTCACCCTCTGTAAGACTACTCCCTCAGCTTTATTGAGTATTGAGGCAACAAAGTGCCCACATTTGTTTGCAAGGGGTAAATGATGAAAGCATTTGCCATAAGAACCCCTCGTGTCCTTTTGAGGCCCTTGTGAAAGCAGTAAAGCCGCTGTCACCAATCAATCAAGGAGAGTACCACAATATTGTTTACTAGCGCAGCTCATTAAGCAATGTAGCAGAACATGCTAACTTAATTTAAAGTGAGATTTATTGTGGCCTGGGCAGGAGAGAACCATTGTCCCGGAGCTCAACTCTGTGCCATTGTGGATCTGGGCTAAATTACAACTAAGAGCTGCTGATAAATTGTCCTGTCCTCATCTAACCTACTTACCGGTTTCCAGATAGACAATAATGAAGAATCATTTGACACTGAAGTGGAGCACACTAAAGTTATTTGCTATCACCGTAGCAAGCCTGACTGTTCAAACACAGCAGCTAAGTTATAAGTGGAAGTCAATTGGTAACATGTAGATACATGGCTGACTCTCGTTTACTGGGGATAGCAGGTTGTGCTGCAATAGAAACTTCATTTTATGGTAAATTAGGGAGAGAGGTAAAAACAATCAAGATTAAAATTGATTGCTTTTTGATTCTACCTCTTCTTAAAAAATAAATTGGTACTTCACCAAGAATAAAACTGACAATGAAAAGCAGATTTGTTTTTGCAGATCATTATAAGAGCCTTTGTACTGCATAATTATCTTGAGCACTGTGAAGATGTTTATAAATAAGAGAATAGAAATGCAATTGGCTGACAACTTAACTCCTCTCACTCACTTACATACACACACACACATACACAGACTGCAACACATCTGTGGAAGCGACACCAACAGGCATCCCGCTGAGGACAAGGTCACACTGAAGCCCAGTGATCAGGACTCTCACTGGGCTACTTTGGGCTTCTTCCCAGGTACCGGGTCCAGGGGCATCTCTCTGGCAAAGTGCCTCTGGGGAGTAGTCACACTTTTAAAAGACGGAAATTAAGTGGAAAAATGTCTGCTCACTCACTGATGTAATTATCTGTCCTGGATTAACATCTGTTCGCAAGCTTGAGTGCCAAGTCCACTTCAACATGTGCCAGTACCTCGTGGCAGTACTGGGTATGTGTACCTGTGTCTATTTCCAAATGCTGTGTATCTTGGCACCAGCTGCAGCAACTTTTCACTCTGACATCCTCCACCCATTCAACATCTGCGTATTTATGTGAACATCTTGGCTGCGGTCATTGAGAATACCAACGTTGTGACACCACCTAATCAGTTTTTCCAGTTTCACCACAACACTGTAGCGCAGGTTTTCTTGGAGGCAAATTATTTTACAATTTACTTGAGTTTTACAAACTAGAAATTAAATATAAAGTACTGTTGAAGATTATTTCACTTTATATGACTTCCTCATATTATCATATTCTTATTCAGCAGTCAGCCATATTTACTGCTTTGGTATTTTCTGTCTACTCTCCTCTTTATTATAAAATTAATCCAAGTAGGGACAAGTCCTTACAGATTATCCCTTCCTGTTGGTGGGAAGCCTCTAGAAAGCTCATTAGCATGCTTCATTTATCTATATCATGTGTGTCAAAGTGAGTGTCAGGGTGGGCGTTTACCTAGTGGCTTATTCCCACCTTAACAGCTCTGTTGTAAAAGAGCTCAGGTGGCCCGTGTGTACTAGAAAACCTGCTTGATATTCAGCTTGCAAACCTGTGCTTATACATTATGCATTGGCATTGTTATACTCCTTTTTACGTTCCCAGCCTTATTAGAAAGACCAACTTTCCTTGCCGGTGTTCTAAATGTGAGCTAAATGAAGGATTCCATTTGAGTTGTGGTTATTGACATGCAATAACCAAAGGATTACAACTGCCTTTCTGTGGAAATGTCATCCAATATAAGCAGTAGAAATATATTTGGATGACCCTTGGGTATACATGCTGAGTATTCCCAAGAACATCAAATCCAGTGGGAGCAAATTATAATTGAACTATACCTTGGAAAAGAGAATTTGCATCTCATCTTGTTAACTGGGCCCCTAATTATCTTTACTCTTTAGTTATTGGAGCAGAGGGGATAGAGCACAGTGTCCTCTCTATTAGATCAACTGTCTGGGGAGTTTTTTAGCTATAGGTTAATGAACTACAGAATATCGGGCAGAATGCAATCACAGCTCAGCCAATATTACCAAGGATGATGTTTCTGAGCATGTGCATCAGGGCTGGGGAAAGTCAGCTCTCGGGGGGACATACCCCTGTAGTCTTGGCAATGTATAATTGGCAACAATGCCATGGTGTTTTTCTCCTATTGAATGCTCAATATTTCAAATCATCTGCCCTTTTTGCCACACAAATGGCTTTGGCTGGGGGAAATTATCAAGTACTCTCATTACAATGCATGACATGTTTTACAGAGCTCAGTTAGTATAAGATTTGCGTAGCCTTTGGCTCATCAAATGATTCTATAATTGATTAGATTAATACTGATCACTGCTAACATGGAGCACAGGGTGGACTGATGTCAGCATTGAGCAGATAATTGAATATAGTGATCTAGGGTGAATGCATTACCGGCAATTAAATGGTTTGAAAAATGTTTCTTAAATAATTGAACAGTTACATGTGCTAGTTTTCTAAAGGAAACAACCACTAATATGATTTTTTGGAATTGTAATGGATAATTATACATACAGTATTCTCATCAAAAGAATGCTATGTCAGATGCTACAATGCTATACACTGGTGATAATGTCTATTTTTGTTTATAACTTGAGAAAAAGAAGTATAATGTCATAGTTGCCTTACAGAGAAAA
Source organism: Larimichthys crocea (assembly GCF_000972845.2). Taxonomy (NCBI): domain Eukaryota; kingdom Metazoa; phylum Chordata; class Actinopteri; family Sciaenidae; genus Larimichthys; species Larimichthys crocea. Next base: position 26,025,215 of record NC_040011.1, read on the forward strand.
TATTTTGAACAGCGGACAATGGTGCTGCTACAGCATGACCAGATGCTTGAGGTGCCAGTAGGGTTTGTGAGTCAATATTTTAAGTTGGTCAACCACAAACAGGACTCAAAACACCCATATCTTGAACCCCCATGAACACATACCCAAAAGCAAACCATATAGTAACGCCAACACACAAACAATAAAACACCACCACAGATATTTTTCAAGTGCAGGCAAATAAACAATAAAATAAATAGTTCCTCCTGGAAAATCCCAAAAAGCAGTTTGTATTTTCTACTCCAGTAAATCCCACAACAAAATAATTACTTTGGTTTCACAATCGGTTCAGTTTAATTCAGTTGTCAGTCCAGAATTTCTGTCAAGTCATTTCGGGTTAGACATAGATCACCACAACAGAGTATGTGATTTGTGGATTAAATAGGTTTGTTTTTATTATACAGTCTTCACCCTATAACTATCTTCAGATTAAACCACTCATCTTGGAGAGCAAAGGCAGAAATAAGCAGAAATTTGCATACATGTTCTTGACTAGTTAGGCTCAACCATTTTATTCTTACACCCACTAAGCCTGTTCACTTTCTGTCAGCAAAAGCAGTGACAACATAGCCAAGGATGGCTTTAAATGAAGAATGTCAAAACACTCTACATTCTCTTTGGCTTAATTACTACAGTCGACTTGCACTGGCAAGTATGCTTGTTGACACGTGTTATTTCTCTCAAAACCGAGTTTCCTGTGATGACAACGAGAGGTTGTATGGCCAATTTTATGCTCCATCCTCTCAAATTAAGTAGCAAGAGTGCGATTAGCACCTATGTTATGAACAACTGAGCCTATTAAATTAAACTATTTGTCTGTCCTTAGTCAATGATCTCACTTCAATCCTCTGTTTGTGGACTGAGATGGCTGTTGATTGTAGATTCCCTGCTGGTTCTTTTTTGCAGGCAGGCTAAATCTTTGGGCATGGTAGAAAATCACCCCTTGTTGTTTTACGGGCTCCCTCTCTATGTGTGCAGGAAGTAACATAGCTGGTAGCATTTTCCTGACTATAAGCTTGCTGTGACAATCAGAAAGGGCCACCTTCTTGCTTTCACACAGTGGCATCCTCCCTTCTAAATGGTTCTAAGCACAGTATTTTTGCATACTTTCCCTCTGTCAGCAATGTGTACTAGAGGCTCAAAAAGTCTGCATGGGAGACCTTAAGCACATGCCGTCGAACAGCACAGAGCCTTTGTGGATTTATCGCCAAAGTCCATGATATACCTCTAACATTGTATTGTTGCCAAATGCTATATTTGTAGAAAATGCTGTACTTTAAAGGCTAGCACTGTTGAGCGGCTAATGCAGCAGCAACATTGCCATTTTCAAACCTAAAATAATCCCAAAGAGGTTAAATCTACTCCACATACTCCACCTATTCTCTTTACTTTGCTTTCACCTTGGCGTCAATACACAGCAATTGGCGCAGCAGTGATTATTTCCTTGCAACTGTCTCTATAATAGTTTCACAATGAAACAAACCCTCGAGGCAGGGGTTTTGAATTTGAGTTCTTCAAGTAATTGTTTCAGCTCCAGATTGATTATTGATTAGGTAAGTCTGGGCTGATTTTTTTTTTTGCAAACTGCATGGAGACATACATAAGACAAGGGGAAATATAAATAAATGAGCTTAAAAATCAAAGTTAATACGTGTTCAAGGCACAAACATAGTGTTAGATTCTCAAGATACAAAGTCATGTTTGATCTGCGAGTCACGGAAGGATAATGGTTGGATTTATTTTGACCAATTCAGTATAAGCAAGTCAGCACACACAATTCATCAAGTCACAGATGCCTTGAAGTTCTGTGGCAGTGCCATTCATTAGTAATTCTGATAAAGGGTCTGTATAATTTTTCTGTGTAGCAGCGCTTCTGTTGTTTTCATTTATTTTGTTCATCAGACTGAATCTCTGAGGACTCCGTGCCATCTTATGGCCATCTCCTCTCCAGCTGGTCCACAGGTGGCTAAGTACACTTTGCTCTTATTTGTCTGCCGTGCCTGTTCAATATTAGCCTTCTCTCCATCCCCGGAATGGCCCCTGATATTGTTATGAGAGGGGAGCATGGAATCAAGAAGAGCAAAAAGGCATTTGGCTGGCATTTCCCACCTTGGCTAAATCCAGCTCCTGGTGCCTGGGCCAGACTGTTTCGTTTCTGTTTGAGCATTGATGATGACACTGTTCCAGGTCTCCACCTGTGTCCTGCTCCTCTGATCAGTGCGGTGGCCATGCTGGGAAGGGATAAGCAACAGCAGGACGCTCTCATCTTTCCCTAGTCTTTCCACACTGATGAGCATTGGGAGATTATCAGGATTGTAAGGTGTTAGAATCTCAATCTTTTATGCTTGACCTCCTATCGATGTACATATGTCTGTTTGACTCTAGTATTTCCTTTCTGACCGTGCATCATTAAACCTTTATTTTTGCATAAAAAATTGTTTACTTTACAATTCACTTAATAAAATTCTCTGGGAAAATAGAAAAACCATATTTTTGTCTCTCCAATGGATCCCTATCAGATTAGTTGTCCTCGTTATTTTTCATACATTTTACAGGTATGAAATTCACATTAACATTCACATTCATTCCATGGCACAATGTTGATCAGGATTTGGAAATTATGTGTGTTGCAGGCAACTTAGCTTATAACAAGCAAAACGATATTCTCTGTCATTTTCCACAGCAAAAAATAATGATCTTGATGCATTGTGTGTACACCGACTTTATCCCCACACAAATATGTGTTGGAGATTTTGCTGTAGCTAAATATTTACACATTTTGAAAATAGGAGTTGCCATTTCTTACACAAAGACAGTTTCAGTTCTGTGTGACTGCAGTCAGAAAAGACCTAGTGTGAGATGAATATGCATTACCTTCTTAAATTATTGATATGAAAAGAACAGTGATTTTCTTACATAAAGTGGTTACCTGTCATTAAGACAGGCTGCCCTGTCATGGTGACTTGTATCACCTCCTTCTCCTCCCTCCTCAGCCTCAGACACAGACACAACCTCAGACCCTCCCTGTTCAGTCTCAGCCTGTCTACACATGATAAGCAGTCTGAATTGCACTCACCACTTGGGTTGGGTGCCGGGAGCTCAGTTCCTTATGATGACCTATATGTCATCATGTAATTTATATTATCTATAGACAGAAACAGGCTAAATTCACACTGGAGAACAGCTAATATATAATTATTACTATATATAATTAATATTACCAGCACACCATCGAAAACTGTTTCTCTTTTTAAAGATTCTTAGGAAGCTGTAATTTAATTGGGCATGTTTTGAAAGGGTAACAGCAAACTGGGTTTAAGCTGATGTTATTTAAACCAAGTGCAAAGTGGCAAGGTGTGATATTTTCAGTGTGCAATTCTCTTTGTAATTGATTATTTAATGTGCCTACGATGAAATGCTTGTGAATTATCTGTGAATCATTATTCCAAAGCGGAGGAAAAGCAGAATTTCTTCCTTAAAATGTATGCATCTCAGTATAAAATGTACAATCTTTTCAGAAATGTCCTGTTCATGTTTTTCTCAAATGTGCTTCATTTGCAACTAGCTTGCTTAGTGCTTTGCTAGCTAAGTGCAGTCACTTACAAAATACAAACATGCAGCCTTTTTAAAGCCTTCAATCAGCAAATGATGACACTGCAGGAGCAAAATTCATGACACTAATGACCTCAGTTACATGACATTTACACAGTGAGTGAAAGCACATTTACTAGTGTTACAGAGTGTTGTCCATTGCTCCATCTGTCTGTCCGTCTTATCCATCTACATTCATCTTTACTGCACTCATATCGAGGACTGATTAATATAAAAAGTGTAGGGGCTTTTGGCTTGGCCAAGCATCAAGAATGAGATGACGAGGGACAGCGAGAAATCCGTGTTGATGGGAGGGGAGGATGGATAGATGAGAGAATGTCGAAAAAGATGGAGGCATAGCATGCTCTTGGAGGGTGGGGGGCTGTGTAGTACCTGTTCCAAATGATGGGGGAAGGCCAGCTGGGGCTTTTGGCAAACATATTTAGGACCTAGTGGCAGACCCTGAGCCCCCGAACTAATCCTGTAGCAGGTGATTATGTGAAGAGAATTTGAGAAATAGGAGAAGTACACCCCCCTGCTCCCTTCCCCTATACTTCCTATGTACTGCTGTAAAGGCTCTTTGAAGGACCATGTATGTTTACACACACATAATCTTAAGTAGTTGTCATAAGGGAAAAAAAGAACAGCATTTATTTACAACACTTACACCAATCTACCCAATGGTTTTTATATGCCAAATTTTAAAATTTAAATTCTTAAATGGTGATTTGATTTAGCTAAATAGGATTGGAACCATCACATTTTTTCAAAACTATTTTCTTAAGCATCCAGACATCTGCCATTTCAATCATGGCGATTCAAATTAGGCAATCAGGAGAGCACTGAAAGAGTCACATTTTTGTCAGGAACGACTGACCTACTTTGGGTCAAATGTACGGTGGCCGGGAACCCTCAATGCTGCAAATAAAAGAAACGCTGCAAACAAAAAGAAACAGCGCAGATTAGATTCAGATGTGAAGATGTGAAGAAAAATCTGTCTCGCCTTCAATTATACAAACCAGACAGTAATGTAGACCCAAGAGAAAACATGGCATAAGAACCCATCACAACAAGGAAATGCAGGTGCTAGGACTGATTTGACAAAATTCAAGATGTCATAAATTATATAATGACATAATTTTCAAGTTCTTTATAAAAACATCATTGTACAGAACAGATACATCTTGATGTGACAAAGTGACTTTGTACCACCTTCAAATAGAACAAACCTATCATTAAGGTTTCAGTCTGTGACTATGTAAAGTTTCAGTTGGCAATTATAAGCAATTAGCAGAAACTATGGAATTAGCACAGTCTTTTTGTGTGGGTTGCAGTACTTTTCAACAAAATCAAGTCACGCTATTTAAGCCCCAGGGGGCCCTAAAATTACTTCTATTCAGGTTACCTAAAGATATTCAAAAGGCAAATGACAAAATGGCCTTTTTTTCCTTTTCTCCTATTCTCTTTCTCTCTGTTGCTGTTTGAGTGGCAGGTACAGCTTGTGACAAACAGGGCTTATAACATGCTCTAAATCTGTCAAAGCTGATTGCATTGGCCTCATTTGACTATAGATAACAGTTACATTGAGGAAAAAAAACAACCTAAAAACATTCACCACGGCCAGTTGATGATGAGATTATGAGCCAAAAAGTGTGATTAAATCGACTTGGCCTCCCACAGCCATATGGGCTTTCACTGTATTGCACAGAAACCTTTTCCATAGGGTTCTAATTTAGGAGTGAATAGGATACAGGCATTTATATACACAGAGGTATACTGCTGTCATCTAAATTTCCAGATATGATGGATTCATCATAACTGCTGATTCATTGTTGTGTCTGTCAAAGTGAGTTCTGTGATGAATTACATTTCATCGATAATAGAACTTTTTGTCTGTCCAGCAGCTGCATGTTAAACTTAATCTTTCTGTACATTTATTCTATTTTTGCAGTATTTTTCTTTTCTTTTATTTTATTGTATAACCAAAATACAAAAAATACAGACATTATCTGTAATTTAACAACCAAACTGTTATGTTAAGTATAACGCCATCAATCACAAATGAAAGTTTTTTTGTTTGTACAGAAAAATGATTGTATTATTTGACAGTATTTTTCTGTTTATTAAATTACCCTTCTTAGTTTTATATTTATGTCTACTTTTACATTATAATTCATACATATAGAAATCATTTTCATTACACCATAGCATAATGCACAGTCTTTTTTTAAAATTAAGAAAGAAAGAAAGAAAGAAAGAAAGAAAGAAAGAAAGAAAGAAAAGAGCACAGGGCGTCTGCACTGCTCTTTTGATGTTGAAACTTTTTGGCATGTTGTGCCTTTGGCCACATCCACTGAGAAAAGCACACACATACCAATGAATCGGACAAAAGGAAAATGAGTAAGAGGAAAGTCAGGAAAACAATGCATTGCTTTGCAAGGCAGCTGTGGCTCAGGTGGCAGAGTGGGTTGGCTAATAATCGGAGAGATGCTAGTTCAACACACCCAGTCCAGTTAAAGTGCCCTTGAGCAAGGTATTGATCCCTGATGGCTAAGATGTCAGTCTGTGAATGTCCCTGTAACGTTGTTTCTCTGTGGAACTAATAGTGTCCTTACTTTATTGAAGGTGTGGGTAATAATAATTCGAGGGAAATTTGTAAAATAACAGTGCTTCTCTGCAATATCTTGACTGAAAACTTCATTCATAGGTTCTGACATAATTGAATTATGATATTTTACTTTAATTTGACATTTTTTGTATGGCAGCTGCTGCTGACAGTAATTTTTTCAGGTTTTAGGAGAGGTGTTAATGTTACCTTTATCTGGCCTTTCCATACTTTCCAGTTAATGATTGCGTTCTGTTTCATTTACAAGGACTACAATGCACCCAGTGTTATCAAAAATAACATATTCAGAACGATGGTACTGACCAGACAGAGGGAAATATTATTCAGCAAGCTGCATTGTCGTAAATAAAATCTTTGAGAATGGATGAAAATGTACCCAGTTGATACAGTTTGTTAATGCGTGTATCTCCAAAAAAAAAAAAAAAGTAAATGAGCAGTGATTAACTGAGTAGTTTTCTGTGTACACATAATGTTTATTTTCCTCAATTTTGCTGAAATCTTTGGTATTTATCCAGTCCAGTCCAAAGGTACACCTGTGCAAAAATCATCCTGTTTGATCAGCATTTCAACAAGCCACACCAAGAAGATTATCTTGGCAAGGGAGAAGTGATCAGGAACAAAGACTTTAATAAGTTTGTGAACACATTTTGATAGAAATCTTTTGTGTGCAAGACTTAATTTAACTCAACGCAGTTGTTATTTGCTTGTGGTCTTGCAGACGCGGAGCTAACTTTTTACAAATTGACATCATAATGTAGATATTTCGGCATCCTTTTGTTCTGTTGATTTCAGTTGTATACCATTGTAATGTTAGTAAGTACATTCAGTGGTTTGTATTACTTATACAAGTTACCTTGCCATTATTGCTATGAAACAAGTGCCACTGGCTTTAACAATGGACTTCCAAAAGTAGATTGAAGCTTTATACACATGCAGGATCTCTACAATTTCCCTTCAATTACAGCTTTTGGTCCAGATAATAAACCTAATGATTTCAACTTCTTATTATATCTACATTTGGACTGTACTGAGTGCAGGCTGCCAAGAACGTAATACAATTCAACAAAATGAAAATACACTATTGATCATTAACAAATGATCTCAGAGTTTGCTGGCAGTAGCCTTCAGAGTCTTTATTTATACGTTCTAGTGAAAGGGCATATTCAGACATGGAATTGATAAAAAAAAAAGACAGGAAAACTTAAAATAGGGCTCATTTCCACTAGAATTCTATGTGGGGTTTGGGAAGAATGTTGAGGAAACTTGGTCAGGTCACTCTTGTCACTTTATAGCCATTTATCATCCTTCCTGGAAGTAGCTTAACCAGCTAAACTTGCTAACAAGCTAACTTGCCCCACTCAGCAAAAATAATCTTCCCCATACCTCAGCCAAGCAAGACTCCCTGCCAAGGCATTTTACTCTCATTGCTATTAGAGGATTTCGTTATGTGACTGTTTGACTTTTTTTTGGCACTTCTTTTATCTTGCTTTTGTCTTGTCTGTCAAACGCCCCCTCAAGTCACATTTTACTCAAATGTAATCAAACTTGGGTAGTTCAAATAAAGTTAAGTAATATAATGAGATTTACAAATGCACCCAATAAGATTTGACCAGAAATGCAGCATGGAGCACGTTGTGTGCCAGAAGGGATGAATGATATAATCTAAAATGTTGTTGTGCACAATCCATTACATGTGCTGTCTATTTTGTTGATGTTTTATTGTTTTACTTGACTTTCCAATTCACTTTCATATTCAGTAATGTTCAGACTATGTTTTCCCCTTTATTTTCTGCTTCACTGGCAACTGCAAGTAAGGTGAGTAGGTTTTTGTTTTCCAATGATATGATAGTCACATGAAGACATTGATCATGATGGATGAGAATGTGCCCCACCAGTAGTATTTGATGCTTTTTAAGGAAGAAGAATGAGAGTAAATGGCATCCAGTAGACACACAGGGACTCTCATACCAAGACAAAGTGGGAAATGTGGGGATTTATATGAAAAGGATTAGTCTTGGCTGGTAATACATTTGGTCATTTTACTTCATGAGAATTCTAAAATTAAAACTTCATATGACATCTCATGGATTCAGAATTTATTTTGAGGCATTTATTTCAGACTCTGCCTCTTTATACCGCACATCTCTCTCTCTTAGAGCCAAAGGGTCAATGATTATATGATGTATTTTGTGGGATGCATCAGCCAGGTGGTGTACAACGCATCTGCTGTGTTAGTCTTGCAGACACGATCGTACCCAGCCTCTGATGTAGGAATAGTCTCAGCTGCTGTTCCCATTTATTTATTGTCATCTATCGGACATCTATTTGTGAGTTTTCCACAAAAACACACACTGCTTTAATTGCTACAACCTCCACCAGCTTTCCAGACTCCCCTCTTTGACATCCATCATGATAATATCCTGACATGCAACTCTGTTTTTAAAGAAAGACCTTACACAACAACATACATACCATGGCATGAGTTAAATAATTTCTTAATGTTCTGGATGCCTAATATTCTAGATTAGTCGTGATGTCACGTTTTCACATTTATAATGAAGACATGCAAGTCAAGAAAAAATGTTAGAATTCCTATTGGTGGGATACCACCATTAAAAGGCCCCTTTGTTCTTCTTTGAGATCTGTCTGACTCTCTGACGAAGGCTTTGATGCCAAAACACGGCTGAATTTAGGTCTAACTATACCATGTCGTGCAATAAAAGCATTTTAATTGGTTGAAAGAGAGTGCACTGGAGTTCTCTTGTGATTCTTATGAAAATATTAACAATAATAATACAAAGAAGGATAGAAGATAGATAAAGAAAGAAAATTGGCAACTGTTGTTATAATCAGTTAATTGTTTAAAACATTTTCCAAGCAAAAACCTCTCTGCTACTAATTCATCTGCAGATTTGTAGATGCTGAAAACAAGTCGAAGCCCTACAGTAATGTAAAATGGTTAATAATAACAAAACACTTTACAAAAGGACGTTCAAGTTAACACATAACAAATTAGTATGAGGTGTTACTTTACTTTTAAAACATTTGAAGATCTGAATATCTTCCACTGTGAACAAAGACCAAGACAAAGGATTGGGACATGCCATCATACTTGATTATATTGGTCAGTCAACTGTACTGTACACTAGTGCTAGACTTGATTGATTTCTGATGCTGAAAAAGGTTTTTATATATTAGTAATGTTTCTAAACAGATTTTATTCATATTTAATTCATTATTTTCACTGTTATTCTACTACCCAACTAACTTAATCTTAAGAAATTTATGATGTATAGCAAACATCCTCTGAATGTTTCCCGAGCCTCCTCAAAATGACTTTTTTATTATACACCACTTCCTCTGACTAACATAAATCATACATCTGACAATATCAGGCAGGGCATTTTAATTTGCAATTATGATACTATTTAACTTAATTGTTGCTTTAAAACATTCTTCACTGAGTTCAGGATTTTTGCCTCTACCTTCTCCCCAGTCTTAACATACTGTATACTAATCATTCACTTGAACTCTCACAGACTGACACTGCTCTGACAGTTTAGTTTGAAGACCTTTGATTTACTGTGAAACACATATCATCCTCTCAAGCTGCTTTTATGGTTTAGGTGCATGTATGTCAGCAGGTGTTTTATTCATCATGTTGTTCTTTTTTTTTACTGTCACACCTTGCCATATGAGATTGAGACATTCCCTGATATCACATCCATCCATGTTTATGGAGATGTTATTCTGTGGAACGTGTGAATGATTTATGTTGCAGTCTATTCCTCCAACAAACATTTCTATATCCTGTAATATATATGTAATATATATGTACCGGTTTGGACACACCTTCGCAATCAATGCCTTTTCTTTTTTTGTTTACCGCATAATTCCACGTGTTATTTCATAGTCTCACCTGCTTCATTCAAAAGCCTTGTTTAAGATGACATATTGCTTTTCTAAACCTCCACAGAGAGGAAGTGACACAAAAAGCTTTTTTCATACCTTGATGAATTAGTAGTCACTCTTAAGATAGATTATGTACAAAACCTCCAATGAGGGGCAGCAAGTAATTAGTTGAGAATGATAAAAGCGCTGTTACTCATGAAGACATCCCTCTATATCATTGTCAAATTAATTGTAACAATGATATCTGATTTTATTGGCATATATTTAATATTTTTTCCTCCCATTGCTTTTGATATGTAACTCACCAGGCTGAAGAAAGAACAAAAAAGTACGTTTTCTTAGAATATGTGGGAAATTGAGCTGGAGAACTCCCAAATTGGACCACATGAAAGCACAAAGCAAATCTTTGTAGCTACTGTACCTTGTGTAAAAGTTATTTTTTAAAGCCCTAGAGTGTTTCATTATGGCTAATTTCGCAGCAATATTTTAATGAGATATTCCTACAAATACTCTTGTTTTGTTTTTTGCTTTTTTTTTAGCATAAAGCTGTTGCATGTCTAAATACTATATGTATTAAAGTGCCAAACGGCATTTCTTTTTGCCTGTAGGTAAAACCTACAATTTTCCTTCTTGTCTCCATAACTGGCAACATAATGGTAGAGATGTACCCTGTTTCAGCTCTGTGTATCTCTAAGTGTGCAGCTGCCGCCGCCCTGCAAGCTCTAAATAATCCTGTATTCTGGCAGAGCACTATAGCCTAAAATAATGGGCAGCACATTATCTTAGCTAACAACATATTTCCTTGTCAAGGGCAATTTGGCAATAGGCTTGATGTTTAAGGACTCATAATCATTCGAATAGCATCAGCTAAACACCCCTTCACGAATGTGCGAGCATGCACGCTCGCACACACACACGCACGTACACTACTGCATGCAGCGTGGTCTGTGATTGATTAGCACAGTGGCACTGGTACAATAGCTCGGAGGGGGTGCGATCCTTAAATAGAAGGTTTGAAGGAAGAGTAAGGCAAGCCAAGAATTCTGATCAGCTGCAAGAAAACTGTTCTGGATGGTGTTCAAGCACTGACACACAATTCTCAGAAGTAAAAAAAAAAAAAAAATGTAACTTCTTTTTTCTTCCTCTGCCCATGAGCTTATATCGTACTTGACAATGTCTAGAAGGACAGCTTTTCTGTTTAGGTAGAGATGGGAGTTTATCAATCAATATATTGCTTATTTACATATATAATACTCTATAAAACAATAAAGGATGGGAAAATAAGTTATGTTTACTGAAATAATAAAAAACACAAATTCATGTCAAAAGAGCTAAATTTTGAAAAATTACAACAAATCCCCAGGTTCCCCCAGCAAAAACATTTGGATTTGGCAGCTTTCCTACATTGTTTATCAAAAATTTAAGAGCAAGAGAGAGATTTTGTTTATGAAATAAACATGTTTTCTTTCTCTGGAGAATCTACAGGATCAGGCAAGAAATCAAAGTGTGATTCTCATACTAGGGATGCACCGAAAATTCGGCCACGAAAATTTTCGGCCGAAAATGGCCCAAAAGTGCATTTTCGGTTTTCGGCCAAAAGACCAACATCACTGAAACAACACGCTGAAACAGAATTGTGTTGACGCAACAGGAAGTGCAGCCAGCACACGGTTATCTGGGTAAGAATCAACATGTCTGCAGTGTGGATGTACTTTAATATCTCGTAGCAGACGGTATTCCGTTTAGGAATGCACTGAATATTCGGCAACCGAAAGTATTCGGCCGAATATTGCAAAAAATGCCACATTCGGCTTTCGGTGAAGTGGCCGAATAGTAAGGCCGAATAGTGGCGTGACGCAATTGATACAATGAAACAACGTGCGCGGTGATCTGGCCAGGGTTGCTGATTCTTTTCTCATTCACACACAATAAACCCACGATGCAGGATATAGGAAAAACACAGGCAAGAAATACATCACACACTGCTCTTTAGCGGAGCTATACTCTCTACATTATGGCGTCTCACACATGCGAGGTGCGTTCAATGACCGTCGGAATGACTATGATGCTTTCATAACGTGGGAAAAATGGAAATTCACCCGAAATATAATAAAACTAGTATTCCTTTCGAGAACAAATTAACAGTGATTAAAACAACATGGGCTTTCTAACAGTATAAATAAAATAATAATTATACTAACTGGAAATTCTACTGGAATATTTGAAGGATATTAAATAAACATTTACTTTCTTTGAAAAAACATGTCTACAAATGTATTCTAGGCTATTTATGCAATAGTAAAAAAAAAAATAGTGAAAAATGAACAACTGTATTTCATATTTGGTTTCAGTTCTGGTATTCGGCCAACCATTTAATTTTTATTCGGTTTCGGTTTCGGACGAAAATTTTCATTTTGGTGCATCCCTAGCTCATACTATTAAAGTTATTAACAATGGAGTTATTTTATCTGATAAGTAATGTTATCGTGACCTACAGTTAACACAGTCACAATATTTTGAGGATAAGTGGGGGCATTACTATGTCAATAATGGAGGTGCAGCAACAATTTTGGTCAGGCAGTCTAAAACAAAGCGCATTAACTTGTTTGTACCAATCCACCAGACCAACCAGAACACATTCATTAATTTAAGACTAGTTTTCAGTTTTGTGTATTGAGACAGTCATAGGAAAACTAACATCCAAATGTTTAATTCTGGTTTGACTCATAAATCAAATTGTCAGTACCTACTACAGGTTTGGCGGTGTACAGCACAGTAACGCATCAGGAAATTAAATAATGCACAAACAAAGGCAGTGTTGCTAAATAAATAAAAATATATAGCACAATTTATGATATTTAAAAATCAAACTGATTTGCAAATGTTTAATGGATGGAAATGCATTCAGCAGATTTGTCAGACCTTAGGGTACAAACAATGTGATGATGAGTAACACACAATGTGAACAAAAACAATATTATTGTTGTTTTTTTGTTTTGTTTCTTTGTTTAAAAAAAAAAAAACACAGGACAGTATTACATGGTCTAGTTTCCCTAACACACTTCCTATCATAAATCTTGTTCACCTTTTCTGGTAGAAAATATTACTTTGTCCCATTTTTTCAAACAATAGGCAAAACAAAGATTCATGTATCGTGCCTTTCTAACAATAAAACAAATCAACCTTTAGTTGCTAAGAGAAAATCCACAATATTTTAAAGAGGCATGATTCTAAAAAGCTGGCATGAACACAAGGACATATCATTTCAGTTTTCTTAAGTTTAAAATTTACATTTGTGATTGAGCAATACACCCCTTCAACAAACTACAAGGTAACGTGTGAGTTTTACAGAAAACTGCTTGGACAAGTGGAAAATCGCATATCTTCTCCCAGCGACTCCCTCTCCTCCCCTCAGTCATCCACCATTAGGCTTGCACAGTAGCAAAACCTGTTGGCAGTCTAAGCTATGCTGCTACCTGCTGAAATGTAACTAAGACAAAGCTCCTTTATCTGCCCTGCTAGTCTGCTGTCCTCAGCACACAATTTACTATTCAGTCATTTAACAGATGCTCTTATCCAGACATAATGAGTGTATTCAAATACGGTGGTGGCTCAGACGAGCCCATATTTCCAGCGTGTCCTCCCAACTTTGTCAGATGTGAAGGACGTAGGTCACTGGTGGTGGAGGTCACTGGAGACCTGTCTGGATGGCAGCAGACTGTAGAGATTACTTACTTTATGACTGCCACTCTGGATTTCTCAACCTCCCTGTCTCCGTGCCTCTCTCTTCTCACAGGATTTCTCATTTCCTATGTTTTTTTCTACCTGCATGGCACATTACATTTTGAAGGTGAATCCCATAAATACTGAAATTACTTTGGAGGATAAATTACAATAGGAGGGCATTTTTCTTTGGCCTGATTACCATTGCATGGAGGCTTCATTTTGCATCGACAATGTCTCACAGTGGAAATTGTCATACCAACTTAATTCATTCTGACAAAGCTAACAGTGTCTTTTCTTTAAAGAAATATTGGCTTGAAACAAAGGACAAATGAAGGAAATGTGCTGATTTGCTTAATCCCTTTGAAATGTATATCATTTTTAGATTTGTTCCCCACGTTTCACTTTTGTAATTCTGTCTCAATTTTTATCTAAGAAAACAGGCCCGGGAAATTAATCTGCTGAAGACTTTTGACAGGGTCATGTCCAGCCCCACAGACATTCCCAGCAGGTGCACGCTGTGCCTGTTCGAAACTGTGTGTGCAATGTATACGTGAGCATCTACAGTTTGTGTGTCTTTAAATATGTATGGATGTTGTAACCACAGTTAGTTTTCAGTATTGATATCTCAGTTAGTGTATTTAGGTTCACTCTGCTTTTACCTTAACCTAACCTTTTAATTTTCCTTTTCTAAAATTGGGCGGTTTAATAATATGGTAATATTATATAATGTGGTGAAGCAGTAAATGTAGTATTATGTTAATTTTGAGTCAATATGTTAACCAGTAAACCGGCAAAAATCTTATCATACTGATAGTCCAAACCTCAAATGGAGAGTTCCGTATATTTTCTGCCTTTTATCTGAAAATATCCTCACTATTTGAACAATGATTACAAAGTAATGTTAAACAATATTCTTGTGTTAGCTACTGGCTTTAAATGAATCACTTGCCAAGCCAAAAAATTACAAAAGCTGTTGCCTAAATGAAGCTCAGACACATTCCAAATGTAAGACAATATGTGACTGGTGGCTAAAAAGACATCGTCTAACATTTATATACCCTCCGCCTTCCTGCTACCAATGCGCACATCCATGATGACATGTCAACAAGCGCCCACACATGACAAGCACACTATCTTGTGTGGGCGCGATGAGAGTGTCAGAAGAAGAATATCAAGCTACACCCCCACCCACTCCCCACTCTCGATCCATCCCCTTGAGTGACGGTGTCCCTATGATTCATGCAAACAATAAAGTTCCAAATTTATAATAGAGTTGGAGCCGAGATTCAGAAACAACTCGTGAAGAGGTAAGATATCACAATGTAACATACTCTAACAATGTTGCAGTGTCACATCCTATTTTAGTTAGAGAACAGGGCTTAGAAGCTTTGGTGGCTGAAATGTCTAGCAAAACTTGCTGGTGCTCATTATGATGTCTGTTAAATTAAAATGTGAGTGGGTGTGGCGTATTGGAAGCATTTAAAAAAATGTTCTATCTTTTAGTCAATGATATATGGGTCAACAACATCAAGCCCTGATAAACGGTAGTTATTTTGTCATGTTGTGAAAGGCATATTTTACTTATTTCTCCTTTGAAATGTCATCAGCATGTCACTGGAGTGTCGTGACATATTTTATGGCAACAAGCAAATTAATCTGGTGGAAATTACTCAGTTAAAAAATTTAAAATATTTGACTTTGAAATGCAGATGGTGCCAAAGCAGTGTGAACATTTCTATCCCTCTTTGCCCGTCATCTGTCAATCAACACTTCTAACCAGAGAGGATTTATTTAAAAGAAACTGCATGAGCCAATGCAAGTTGCAAGGTTTGCGGCCAAGCCCTCCAAACCTACACACAACACACATAACCACCAACACCATTACACACCCCCTACACACAGCTTCTCCACAGGAATTCCAGTACTGAGCGGTGCTTTCACCATACAGAGCAAAGGAGGGCCAGGCGGCAACTAGGGCAGCGGGGGCACAACCTGTCAGGGAACTCTGCTGCCAAGCCTCAAATAATATTTGGAAGTAGCCTTGACTGAAAGTGACTTTCAAAGTTTATTATAGTATTGCAAAAACCCATACCCAGATGAACTGTGTACAAAAAGCACTTCAATGTTTTTCAGAGGCAGTTTCCTCTTTCAACCATGCAGTCTTGTGCAGGTGTAAACTCAAAGTGAAATGGAATAAAAGACAGTTGATATCGTTTGAATCATGCATCTAAAACAATGGACTTTATACAGAATGAACATGAGTCTGTAGTCATGCTAGCAGGTCTACAAAGTCGTACTTGGCAAAAAGCTAATGCCAGCATGCTAATATGCTGATGTTTAGTAGGTTTAATGATTAAAATGTTCACCATCTTAGTTTACAATTCATCCTGAGGGGAGGGGATTATGAATATCAGAGCAATCCATTCAATGAAGACATTTCATTTAAAATCAACCTCATGGTGCTGGCTAAAAGAACTGAGGGGATCAAAATCTTAAGGACACATTGTCTTGAATCTATCCATGTACGTACCAAATTTTGAATAATCCATCATGTAACCACGTTATTTCACAAAAATCTTACCTAAAACATCATGAAATCACTAAAGTAACTAGGATTCATCCCTCTATGAAGGTCTGTACAAAATTTCACAAGCTATTTCACTAATAAACAAAAATGGCAAGAACTTTTCAACTTTTCAAACGATTCAGCCCATTCAAACCATGTTCATGCTCCCTAGAGGATGAGTACAAAGTACAGGACTGACCAACATTACCCAACATTACCATACAGAAACAGGGCTAAAAACAAAACAATAAACAGAAGAATGAATGAATAAATTATAATCCTATTTTTTTATGGCGTATTAAATTCAATTTGTGACTAATATTGCTTTCTCCATCTATAGTCTGTCTCTATGGATGTTAAACACTACAGTTCATCAAGACTGCAAATGACTGCATTTCTTTCCCTCACCCAGAGAATGTGTGGAGAGTCTATCTGATTTCACTTGGAATTGCAATGGCCAGAAAACCACCACCAAGTCATCAATCAACCTCAATTCGTTGGAGGTTTGATTGAATTTCATCATTTCCTTCAGTCTGAGAGGTTCTGTAAGTCGATAAGCTTGATATTTGTGCAAGTGTTAGTCAAATGAGTGGTGGAGGAATGATATAAAGTAGGAAAATGAACTCAGATCTTTTATTTGCTGCACTCTGTTTCCAACCACCTTGGGATATACATTATATGAACCTATGTAAACTTGTCTTGTTCTTAATGTTATGAAAGAGCAATTCTGAAGAAAAAACAACAAATGTAAAACAGATGAAGTATGTAGACAATACACAGCAGAACAGCAGCTCTGAATACCATGTCACTATGAAATAAAAATGTCCACAATTACATAGTGTGATATTTTGAATGTCAATTTATCAACCTTCCATGTAAACATACAGTCTGCATAAAATCAGCAGAATATATTTTCATCTAATAACAGAGTTTACAGGTGGCATCAATATAAACAGGTGATGTTTCATTAGAACTTGCTTTTCAGATCATTTTTTGCCACTAATGTTCACACCTTCCACTAATACAGAACAGTCATGTCGGTGAATGTTTTTTATTTCGATGTTACCTTTGCCTTTGTGACAGCATTAAACATGTTGTGTGTCATTATGTCAGAGACAAAGACTAGCCTTTTGCAAAATGAATTGCGTGAATTTCATTACATATTTGTTATGTTCCTTCCTTGCACTGAACTTTGATTGCGCACCATCAGACTGAGGTGTGGAAAGAGCAAACTAAAACTATATTAATAGAAACATAATCTCCTCTTTCATCTTTAATTTTTCACCGTCACATCAGAGCAATGTAGCACTCATCATCCTCTTAATTAGCTGTCAAAGTATGGCCAAGAGGAGTTCCAGAAAAGATGCTTCCCTTGACACAGAACAATAGAGAAAATGGGGAAGGGTGGTTTCTAGGATATTTCACCAGTGTTTTCCTTAGTTTCTTTTAAGGCCACGGTCCTCATGGGAGTTAGCTGTGTCTATCTTGACTAGAAATGGAAGAAGTGAAAAGGTGAGGACACAAAATTCATCATATGTGACAGAAGTCTGGTCAAGTCCCAGTGCCAACGGCCTCCCCTTTAGTTATTAGTTGTCCTGCACACAAGCTAAAGCACACAAACAGACAAGACCTAAATCTCTGTATTTTGAATACTGCAACAAATGGAAGAGAAGAGAGATAAGAAGAGATAAGCGTACTATATACTTATACATACTATATTATCTATATATTATAAATACTATTATATTATATATTATAATATATATATAATATTATCTATATATAATCTATATATATAGAGAGAGAGAGAGAGAGAGAGAGAGAGAGAGAGAGAGAAGATTTCAAATGATGACATGTTCAGTTTTGGATTGAATAATCCAAGGGTGTCTGAAAACATTCAGTTCACTGCCCTGTACATAATGAGAATGAGAAATACCCTGCACTTAGTCAATTGTACATCTCTTTCCTGCTGAGTATTATACCTGCTAATGCATTTTCCCTCTCTCTCTCTCTTTCTCTCTCTCTCTGCAGATGCTTGCCTCTCTTTCTCAAAATATCTCTGTTTTCCCATTTCTGTCTCACTCTTATTCTCTTTCTTGATATCTCTATAGGTGACAAATAAGAAGGTACATTATACAACATTCATATGAATATTTTTGTTTTCTCAACACCTTTATTGAAAGGTTATCTTCTGGAGGTTGCCCAGTGGCAACTGAGGTGTTGAATGCATGTGAGTAAGTAGAAAATGTCTTTAATCACTCTTTACTCTCACTTGAATACTTGTTATATGTAGGTGTTGATGAAGTTTCACAATGTTGCTGTAAATCCATAAATATAATATGTTCCCTGTATCCCAATTGTTTTTTGTACCCAATGATGTAGTAGTGAGTTCCTGATGTGCAGGTGTTGGAATTCACATGTCTGAAGAGTCTCTCCATTACTGGGTTCAGCAAATTTTTTCTGCCTCATTTACAGTCTGATTGGAGTTTGGGCGCAACAGAGGCCAGCCTCTAATTCTCTCTCATAATGAATTAGTGTCGTAATTAGTAACAGGGCTAACCTTCTTATTGCATAGAGCAGGAATATGTGTCCCTTTACTTTTTGTGGTATTTGTATAGTTTGTGTGTGTGCAAGTTGAAAGTGTTTTCGTGCTGAGTGCTTGTGCATAATTTTCTGTTTCATCAGTAATTGTTGCTAATGAGATGTCGAGTACTTCATGTGCCAGTGGATTGGGCACTTCTGTATATTCTACCCTGAAGTCTTCTTTTCAGTGCCTTTGGCTCCCTTTACCCATTCACATCTAGGTATACACTCACTATGCAAGAGTTAAAGTTAACTTTAACTATTAAATAAAGTTAAAGTTAAATATTGAATATAAGATATTTTGCATGGTTAATACAGTAGCTATTGCCCACCTGTAGCTTCTGAAAATTTTGCGAAGTAATAACTTCTAATTGAATAGCTATTGTTGCACAGTGAAGTTCCTTTATAGTAAAACTCCTTGCTTTTAACACTAAGCTGCCTTACCCCTTATTGAAGTACCAATGTTGAGTTTATTACTCATTAGTGCCTGAACTAAGGGAAAAGTTTTCTTGTTATAGCTGTTATTAATTGGACAAAAGGCAAATAGTTAACTAGGCTTTTGATTGACGTAGAAGCAATTTTTTTTTTTTTGCTGTTTCCAATTAGCATTCAGCTGTAAAACAAATACTGTGTGTCATGTTTGTGATCTCACACTGGTGTGTCTTTTAATTGTGAAGAGAAGAGATCTTTGTTATCACCCTGCAATGTGATTTGAAATTATGCTTCATTTTTACACAGTGCTTAATATTACCATCAGTTTGTTTATTTGAATCAGAACTAACCAGCATTAGTATGTCTGATGAGCTGAGCCGATAGTGCTCAGTGAAGCACCATATTGGCACTCAAGATTGTATAGTGGAAAGACACAATATTTCTAAATATCTGGAATATTATTGGACAGAGGACACTGTTTGAATTTCAAGTTGAGTCTGAAGGTCAGTGCCATCACAGGTTTGTGAAATACACAGGAGCTAATATATATCAATACAGTAAATTTTAAGTAAAGTACATACCCTGACTTCAAGGTTATAGCCTTTACTTTTTATGTAAGGGCTGTATTAATAAAGATGAGAGCCAACTCTATTTTTGTGTCTATGAGGCCAATCCTAGCTGGCTCATTCATCCAACCAACTACTGTACAGTACATGTGGTCGCTTGACTTGCAGTTGGCAACGGCAATATTTTGCTAATTCATATTCATCTTAACTGAAGCTGCCTGGTTGGTTTCAGCTTTTTACACTGAATTCAGTAATAAATCTGCTTATTAAATCCAAATCCTTTTGAATCCTTCAACAAATTTATTTAGATTTAGCTTTTGCAGAAAGTCATAAATAATAGCATACTTACAAGACTGACATTCCAGAAGCTAAAACTGTACTGTACTCATTTGCTATTTATTTACATGGCACATGTTTTTTTTATTGCTCTGTGCATTTGCCAAGAGATACAAAATTTAATTAGAAATTTCTTTGGTGTTTAATAAATTATGAATTTCACCAAAATCGATCCAAACCTACAGTATACTGAAACTGACATTATTAGGTTTTCAGTATACACATTTTATTTGTAAGATGTTTTATGCAGAGGCTGTGCAATAGCTACAGGTACAGATGAACTGGCATAATATTTGCTATTATTGTTGTTATTGCATAAATGCATGCAAATGGCTGGTCAAAAGAATTAATATTAGCAACATTCAAATGACTCATTCTCATGTTGGACATTTAAATGATGCTCCAGATATTGCCCATATTTGCTTACTTTGTGTTGTAGCATATTGACACACTGATATTGCTCAGTGACACAGAAAGAGCTGTAGGTAATTGTTCACAGTGCAATTACTCCTGAGCAGCTTGTGGGCAGGGAGTCGATTCAATCACATCCTTGTTATGTTAATATGAATATATATTCATCCTAACATACTTCATTCACTAAATATAGATATAGGAAAGACATGCCTAAATGGAAATGTTATTGAATGATTGATATACCCCCACTGGAAAATTCAATCACATACTTTGGTTAATGAAAATGGACAGAGTAGAAATTGGGTAGGTGTAAGAGGTAGTAGTGACAGCTTATTTTTATATGAGGGTTTTTAATACCAAGACATGGTGTCACTGCACAAGTGAGGACATCAACTCTATGTGCCAAAGCCACATGACTTTCTCCAACTCCAAATTTAAATTTCACTGGTTATTAGAGTATTCACTCAGTATAAGTTTTCTGTGTCAGCTTCAACTATTGTACTACACTGAATAAAATATATTTTTACAGAAATTCCAGAAAGAAAATCAGAAGTTGGTGGTTGGGTTAACTCACAAAATACTGGGGGTTGAGATAATTGTTTGGGTACTGGTCTTTGTAAAGCTTCTTGTTGTGGATGTCAGAAATGAACACTAAACACTAATCTTTACCAGCTTTATATAAAAGTATTATTTCAGCATGTATTAACAACAGTTTACCAACCTTTTATTGTATTTATGTCGGGGACTCCTCTCACCCAAAGTCAGCTGGGATAGGCTACAGCCCCACTGTGACCCTGATGAGGATAAGCGGTGATAGATAATAGATGGATGGATGTAGGGGAGTTACATGCAATTTATAGTGTGCGATACTACACTACATAGGAATAATTAGTGAGCAGTAATGTAAGAGAAAGGCACACATATCTGTCAGTAATGATAGGGTATCGACTGAGTTGATCAATAACCCATATAATAGTATAAGGTTGCTCCGATAAATATGTGATCATTATTAGTCAGATATCTGAGGTACTGTGTGACTTTAATTGGCTTCCCCCACCAATACTGAAAAACATATCTAGAGTGATCTAATTAACATCATTGACAGTATCATATATGAGTCTCTAAGAACAAATTACTCCTTTAATATAACAATCTTACAATCAAATGAGGCTGACTGCCAGTTTGTGACATCAGCAGCAGTAAATTAAGCTTCGTATGTTCTTGTGTATCTGGCACGGAGACGGATATTGTATTTTTTTTTCTCATGCAGCTGCAAACCAAATACGACTGTATAGCCTAATTGAATATATTTCACTTTCAACTTACTTTATTGTTTTTGCCCCAAATATAGTCCTTACATTTCTCCAGTGCTGCTAAGCCTACACAATTAATTTGTTGCTCTCGCTCTTAACTTAGCATATTTTCAATGAAAGAACTCAGTTAGCCACAGAGAAAAATATGCAGTTCAAAGGTTTCACTCTACCTACATTAAAGTTTGGCTTCCAAATACAGACAATACGATATAGTTGGCTGAGACCTGTCAGCCACAGAACAATGTTCTTGATTAACTGGTCAGCCTTTGTCTGAACTCTAAATCTCACCTTCAGTCAAGACTTTTGGTTTAAGACCTAAATAAATAGACTGTGGCTACAAATAAAGAGCATTATGTTCCTCCACAGCGTGGCTGACCTGAGTCTGCATAATAGGTGAGGACTTTAATGTGTCAGGAGGGCACCGACATTGAACTATTAGCCCTCCACAGAAACAGGAGCCAGAAGTTGAAGTGGTATAGGAACCTGGCAGGATTTCCCTGAAAGCCTCCCTTTGGTGGTGCTCTAGGCACAGGACACATGGGGTTCCCAAAGTAAGTAAGGAATTTGCAGTGAAAAAGCATGCCTGCATGCTCTGCTTGCAGTGTTACCACTGTGGCACTGTGTCAGAATATTAGCAGATGACTTATAAATAAATAAATAAATAAATAAATAAATAAATAAATAAATAAAAGCTAACCACGCACTCTCCTGGGGCTTCATATTCTTCACAAAAACACTGTGTTTTGATGCAATTAAACTATGTCTCATACTGACTGAATAAACAGCAGCAAATTTATAATTTTTACTGTGTGATTGGTTTCCCATGTGACAAGTTATCCTCCCTTTGAGGACATTTTGGTCTGTTGCCCGTCACATCTATCCAATGAATTACGTTAAACTGCTTGCAACAATGGCATAGATTTTACACTGCACTAAACTCAATTGAGCTAGTAACAAGATGTCATTTGTTTTTATTTTAGAAGAGCAAGCATAAATGAAATAAATAAATGAGAGCTACATTGTACGGCCTTATATCAGTAAGAATGTTGCATTTTTCAAGATTTAAAGGCAATTTAAAGGCAACCTGAAAATAAGAATTATTATGTTTTTATTACCTTAGGATGAGCCTTTTATATCTACACATAGTCTGCCATGTTGAACTCTTGATACAGCTTCTTGCATTTCTCATTTCACAGCCACCATAGTTTCTCATCTATGTTAGGAAGGAGGGGGTAAAACGAAGAGGTTGCAATCAGTAACTACACCACTAAATGCTACTAAATCTTACACACTGGACTACTGGTTAACTCCATTACCATTCATTAATTACACTAACACTTACTGAACACTTTTGATTAATGTAGTCTAGAATTAAATGTGCCCAAAATATGTTTAATGTAATGTCCATCCAGTAAATCATGAATGTGATCGCATACAACTATGAAATGTTCAGCAAGGACCAGGTAGACCAAAGGTGCCTCCCATCCAATATCTTGTCTTTTGATGGCTGAGTTGTTTTATTATCACATGATTTGTGTCTTTGCCACCACCCTCGGTTAATCATAAAAGTAATAAAGAGATCATTGTTAAGACTACAGTCAAAGCGACTTACTTTTTACTTAATAGATTCACAGGAAGGAAACTTTGCCAAGGCCAGTACTGGAGAACAGCACAACCCTTCAGACCCAGATCCACTGTGGATAATATCATACAAAGATGTAAATGATGAAACCAGCTGTTCTAACAGATGTTCATGTGGAATCCTGTTTCTCATAAAGGGGGGCAGGGGGATACTGTATGGAGATACCAGAGGGAGTCTGTTTGTATTTGAGGATAATTTCTGTATCCTCTTCTAAGTCTGAGCTCTCTTAAACACTTTAATCAATTCCATTAGCTTAATTATACATGAATTAATAATAATTAGCTCTTAAGTTACAATGACATTATGAGAATCCATGCATTGTTAATTGCATATGGGTGTTATTTTATACAAAAGGCATACACTGTTTATATTTGCACAAGATTCCATGTTGTAAATGTTTTTGTGGTTTTCTGTGACTTGGGCAATTTTAAGCTTTGTGCCTATGAAAGCCTTTCAAACCCCAGAGAATAAACTGTGCAGGAATAAAAGTTAAAAATAAGTTGCAAATGTCAAACAATAGGTTTTGGAAACACAGATTTCTCAACAGACTACATCCAAAATGGGGCAGTGTACTGGTTTACTGCTTTACTTTTTAGGCAAATGCTGAATGTAATGTTTATTTTAAAAATATATTTTCACACACTATCAATGACTTGCAACCATGTCTACAGAATGATATCTAAAAGTATTGATGCACATGAATTGATGTGGTTTTATTTTAATCATAATACAAAAACAAAGCTTGCTCATGAAATTAAATACTCTTAATTGTTGCACCATTATTCTACATTCATACTGGTGCAGATGTGTGGATGAGAGAAAATCAAAATAGCTCCATCTGATCTAAAAGGATTTGGCCTATTCTTTATATCTGGCAGACAAAAAACATTGCCCAGACAGGAATCTACAAACACAAGATGACTGAACAGAGGCTATTCCCAAGGTGTGTTGTTTACTTGAGGTTGAGCTGCAGCAGCTGAGCTATGTTAAAAAAAAATTACTCAAAATAACCAATTATCCATCACTGGCAGTGTATAGAACCATCCCCAAGCCCCAGAGGATGCCTGCAGTCCTGACACTGACAGAAACGACTCATGTCACACAGTCTAAATCTAGGGGTTTTCATCTGTCCCTTTTTCTTCTTATTTTCAATGTTCTGTCTGATTTGGTCTGTGTGTCTTTATGTCTGTCTGCTTTTACATATGTCTGTTTTTATGTCATGTCTGCCAAATCAAAGGGATATATTGTATGATTGTTGGTTCTTATAGATGTGAGACTTGGCGCATAAGCATAAAGACATGACAGTACTATATAACAAATGATACAAATTTACAGAATTAAGTGATTCATAGATGAAAAAAACTTACTTGAATGAACCCTTGGGTGTATTGTTGTACTACTAGTGCCTTGTTTGATGTTTTTCATTTGACACGTGACTAGCTGAGATAGTAATTCAGTGTGCCTTAAAGAGCACACTCTTCTGTACACAATGTTTATTATTATAATTCTTAAGTTTCTTTCGTGTTTTTTTTTTTTGTTTTTTTTGGTTTGCTTCTCCTCCCACAGTTTTGGTCGCACATACACAAAAGAGGTATCAAAGAGGTTTGCCTAAAAATCGCGCCAAAAAAATGAATGAATGTGTATTGGAAGAATGTTTGCAAGCTAGAGTGCGTGACATCATCGCTAGAGTGGAGAGAGGGAGAGAAAAATTTGTCGAAAAAATAAATTTGTAAATTGAGCTCGAGGCCGCAAATGTCACTCTACAGACATGATTACCACTCAAAACGTAGAAAAATTTGAGTCGGTCGCAGTGATAACACTGCTGAAGATGTCATTTTTATACTTTTTGGGTCAGACACAAAGATGCGTCAGCAACATGCATCTACTGCCCAATCTATTCCCATGTTAATTTGAGCAGAGAAATTTCCAAAAGGAGCAGGGAGCACCTGTTCTTTCTCTAACTCCCGAGGCCAAAGTTTGTACAATTTTCGCCTGAAAATCGGCAAGGAAATTGTCCATGAGATGAGGATTCTTGCGGCCATTTTGGCTTTTGGTTTACCTTTTTGGCATTTTTGCCCACCTTCGTGGGGCTTCATTTAGAGATTTTCTGTGTGTCTCAGGGGAGACCTGTGCCTAATTACTCTGGCTTGCAGCTGACCCTGGTTGCTTAGCAACCTCAAGCCTGCCTTTGACTAACTTTACTCAAGTCTCTGTATGATAACAGTGACTATCAAGACTACATTTTTATTGTCGGCCATTTTATTCTTTTCTCTCACAGATGCAAACACAGACACATAAATAGAGAGACAGACAGACACACACACACCACACACAGAGACAGACAGGACAGACACACAAGCACACACTCATATATAGTTGGGCCCTAAGAATGGGGGTCGGTCAGTGTGTGTAAGGACGACTAGGAAAGGCATCTATTTATAATGTTTTGATCATCTGTAATGGCTAAAAAATGACACAAAGTCATCAAATCACAGAAGAAAAGTAGAAATTCATATAGTAGTGTATAATATATAAAGGATGTATTCATAGTGAGAATTATTAGCAATATATCTATTCAACTATAGCAGTGGCTCAAGCCTTTTCTGCTCAGGACTCAAAAGAGAAAGACCCTTGATCCAATCTTATATAAATTCATTATGAATTGACACTACTGACAAAGAAGCTAGCAATATACTAGTCACCAACGGACACAAACGAATAAGACAAACAATACATATGCTACACAACAACAAACACATGACTGACTTATTTTTCTGCTGGCAAAACATTACCTCTTTAAAGTCTCTCCTTTGCAGAGAAATAACTCTTTTCATTTTCTTCCAATACTAGGAATGCTTAATTTGAAGTTATCTGTCCAATTTGTTCATTTTTAAGGCCGCATGACTGTATTTTTATTCATTATCAACATATTGCATGCAATCAAGAGAGAGGGAGTCACACTCAACGAAAAAAATAAATAGTACATACTGGGAGTAACTCAAGTTCTATGAGTGTGTACACTCTAATTGAATTTTCTAACAATGTTCTATCTTTTTCAGTTTTAATTAGGAAAGTGAATTCATATCATATAATATGATATCATAGCATTGTTATGTATTTTACTTATCCAAACAAAACCCAATAAAAACAGGTCTGTGATCCATTCAGGGTCCCAACCTTAAGTTTGAGAAATGCTGAACTGTAGCATTGTGTAATACAGACAAAACACCTGATATATAGTAGAATTAATTTTTTGCAACACACTCTGTCCATTAAATTAAACTGGCAGTTTAGGGGATAGCTATAGCTACAGATCCCCTGGTATGCCGTATGTAACACATGACATAACAGTGTTAATATTATTGATACCATTTCATCTCATATGAAATTGCTCAAATAATGGACAGGCTCCGCTGTTTCAGAATCTGTTCACCCCAGGACAAAAATCTTAATAAATATTCTAATTAATAATCTCATCCTCAAAGAGGATGTGTGACTAAAGGTTCTCCTTCAGTGTAGACTGAGGTAATATATTAACATATCTCCAAGCCCTTAATTTCATCATTTATTAAATTTCAATGACTTAGAGAATGTTTTTTTTTTTTCAAAACCTCTGCTCTCAAGGTTTGCATTTGATTTGGTTTGCATATGGCTAATATACATGGGGTATAAAGAAATCCAATGATTGTTTAAGCAGTTTATAAAGCACAAATGTCCAACATGGTAAGATTTTGCCCAGCAGAATTGCAGAATTTGCAGCTTTGCATTTTCTATCATTGTAAGTTTAATTTTGTTTTGTTTTTTTGGACCGTTGATTTAACAAAACAAGCTCACTTTGGGCTCTGAGAATGTGTGTTTAAATAGACTGAATGATCCACTAATTAACATTACAGCACAATTATGTAAAAATATTTTTAGTTCTAGTTAAAACATACAAAGAAATTAACACTAGACATGTCCTCTAAAGAGAGGGGAGGTCACGTTTTGTAAAGCAAAGATGTTTTTCTTCTGAACTAGACTAAAAGGTATTTCTGATGGCAGTGGGAAATTGTAAAGTGAGAAGAATCCTTACAATGGTAGAAATGAAACATTTTTGTCATATCCAGCAAGCCATGTGAGAATAGTGTGAATTCACAAACTTCACTTCTAATGCTCCCTGTTGGGTTGTAAGGTGGCGTCACATTTTTCAGTCATATCAAGTAAATGTGAAGGACGGCCCTAGAGAGGGAGGTGGGGGAATTAAGAGAAACAGAGACATACAGCATGTTGAAATTAAGATGAAAATTGGGACGAAAGACAGGAATGGGCTGGGTGAATTGGACATGGTGGTGATAGAATTCCTCTGGGTAACCTTCTAATTAGTTCTGCTAGCCTGAGGCAGTACATTGCCACTGGCCTCGTAGCATATACAGAGTTCCTGCAAGGCCTCTAATAGAATGATTGACCGCTCTGGCAAAGAAACTGATGATAGCTATCATAAGCATAGCACTTGCATTTAATTACCCTAGGGTTTACAATGCATGATAAATACCCACATGCATAAAGATCGATAATTGGCATTCACAGTTTGGAATATTAACTATCAGACCTCCTTGTGAGTTTTTGCATGAGTCACCCTCAGTAGCACACAGGATTCGCCTCTTCTGGAAATTTCAATCTGCCATTACAAATCTGTCTTTTTCACCTGTGTATCTCTGTTATTTCTACTGTTACCATGAAATGCAATAGTATGCAATACTGTTTTATTGTTAGAAGATTCACAATGTCATAGAAACAGACCATTTTTTGCATTAATTCTGTTTCATGGGCTTATGAGTGATCATTTCATTCCACTACAGGAAAGAAAACAAGGAGTTTGACTACAACTAACTTCCTTTGTGCTGCTGCTTAATTGGCCAGCAAGGGAAATCAGCCATTGAAATGGTGTCACAGTGAATGTGTGCTATCCCAATGAGCAAGTGGTAAGGGGAACCTAACAGTGGCCAGCATTAGCAGCATCTTTAAAAAGCTACTCCTTTTTCTTTGCAACAGAAAATTCTCTACAGTTAAATGGATGGCAATGAGAGAGAAGGTGAAAGAATGCAGTGCTTCCTAACATCTAATTATGACAAGATAAACATCAAGCATAATGGCATAATGAACATAATAGTATGATGAACTATGCACATTTTCTTCCTGTCACTGGTTTCTTTCTCTTTTCAGTCAACACCAGAATTACAATATCAGAGCAGAAATAAACTTGATAAACAATCATTTGATCATAAACACAATCAGAGAGACCAGCCTTAGCGTCAGTTATCATTAATATGAACCTCACAAACGTGTGGTAAATGTCAAAGTAAGTTGCTTTAATTATCCAAATGATGTGAATTTACCCGCAGTCACTCCAGACTATTCCTCTCATATGATATGGCCTCATTAATTCAGATTATATTCACACCTCTCAGGGTTGTTTTCACACATTTTCTTTTTTTTCTTTTTTTCGACAGGTCACTCAAATGGACAAGAAATTCCAAGGGATTGAATGTGGAATTGTGCAGGCGTTCTTTTAATATAGCAAGAGGTGTTGATTGTTAGTTGGTCACATCAATTTCTTTGTTTCTTGTAGTTATTCCTGACCCGTTATTACAATGTAAGGTCCATGACACACAATCCTTTTATCTGTAATGGCTCTCTGCATTGCATTCAGGTGATTGAAAATGTCAGTGTGTATCAATACAATGGATATGGAATCCTGGATACCAATTAAACAACAAATAATTACTTCTGCTTTGAGAAAATCTCCAGCATTCCTTCATCCAGCATTCACATTTGCAGTCTGTCTGCATGTTTAAAACAAATGTAGTTCCAATGTTTGGCCAAGCAAGATTAGAGAAACATTAGCCTACCTCCATTAGCGCTGTGTTCCCTTTAGCTACTTAATGTTCATGTTGCATGTCTATTTTCCAAGAGCAGACACATTTACCCCTTTGGTAGATGTCTTCATGGGTCCAAAATGTTGACCCAATCCAAACTGGACCCATGAAAAACATACCTAAAACTGAAATACCTTTAAGATATAATTATATATATTTCTTTATTTTCAATAGAGACAGCTGAAGAGTGACAGTAATGTGGGGAGAGAGAGATGGGGAATGGCATGCAGGAAAGAGCTACAGGTCAGATTTGAACTCTGGGCTGCCGCAGCAAGGACTGAGCCTTTGTACATGGGTCAGTTACACTACCAACTGAGCTAAACGACACCCTAATCTGAACTACCTTTAATACATGAAAGACACCTAAACTGAAGGAACCCCAAGCACAGTCAAACCCAATTTCAACAGACCTGAGAATAATTAGATGTGATGCACAACACACCGTCGACCTGAACAGACCCTAATGAAGAGAAAACATCAACACTGACAGCATCATGATGTGCAATTAATTATCAACTTTATTCACCCACAGTGAAAAAGAGCAGCAAAATAATAATACTAATAATGTCTGAGAAACAAATGTGAAGTCAAATAAACAAATTCTAAACATAATTTGCTCATGTTTTAAAGACAATTTTTTGAAATAATTGAAAATGCTATTATTACCTCCTGCATCAACAATAAAGCATGTTTTAGCCAGCTAGGTGACAGATAGACAGAGGATAATATGCATTTTTATTTCTATGTAAGATCAGTGAATAAAAACTTAAAAAAAATTTTTTATTGTATAATATATTAGAGTGAGGTCCAGTGTGTAACATTTGGCGGGCTCTGTTTTCTGTTTCTCTGTCGTGGCAAAAATTTAATATAGTAATATAACTGTTTTCATCAGTGTATAATGACTGGGATAAAAATAATTGTCATGTTCTTGTTGCTTTAGAATGAATGCTTTCTATCCACAAGGTCCTCTTAAATGGGGTCTGACATTTTATACAGTAGCCCAGAATGGACAAATCCAACACTGGATGTAGACAAAGCTGCATTTTTACGTGTTTTGCAGCCACTGTAGTTGTTTTTCTCTAATGTGCTAGGAAGAAGAGGGTCAGTCTACAGGGTTGTAATTAGCAACTACACCACTGGATCCCATTAAATCCTACAAAATTAACATAGGCTACTGATTTACAGATCTAAAACCTGTGGCAGTAAAACAAAACCAAGTTGATAGTGAGTATATTTTGAATCCAGCCTGACCAACCAGAGGTGACCTCTACCATCAAGTACTGCCCTGGGTGGTCGCACTGAAAAAGTTATACATTTTCCTCGAGTGCAGGTTAGTAAAATGTTGATATGAACTTGTAACATCATTTTAATGAACACTGCAAATACAGGAGGAAGGGTCATGCATACAACACACACACACTGCTTTTAATGACACATCCCACTGGCATACCACATTGCAAATCACTTAGAGAGAGTTTGAAGATCAGTGGCCTTCTATTTCCTCATTGAGGGTAATTAAGTTGTAATGATAGCTATGGTAAGGGTGGGCAGGTCTGGACCAAGATTGTCCAGTAGTGTCTCAGTGTGAAGTGCTGATGATTCCTTTGGACACAGCACTGGATGAGTAGTTGCTGTAGAAAACACTCTAATCAGCTCTGGCCGCACTCCCTAACTTTACTCTCATTAAAGTTGGCAAGTGACATTTAACTACGACACCAGGGACTTCACAATGCAAATAAATGGCAACTTCAGTGTTGGAATTATAATGGCCTTCTTATTCTACTTTTAATGACCCAATCTAGTTTTCAAAGTCACCTCCCCTGGAAGAGGGTAGGCTCTCCTGCTCCTGCAAGCCTCCTTATTGGCTAATAGGGAGCAAACGATGTCAACTTAACTGTAGAGGGATTCTCAGGGAAAGGAAGAGACTATAAGCTCAATCATTTACTTTAACTCCTCCACTTTTCTCATTTCCAAACTGGCTTTATGAAGACCCATTTGGATATTTTCATGCTACATTTCATACAGGGGTCTCTCTAATCCCCAGGCCCACCTAATGAGGAGGTAATGAAAAGTTAATCCACATTGCTCAACTCCACCTAGCCTTTAGCTAATGCTGCTTTTAACTCGAGCTCTCATTAACTTTTAAAACATGAGCCATTAACAGGTGGGTAGACTACCCATCGGCTGGCCTCCCAAGCACTCAGCTATCCAACCGCTCACTGTGTCTGAACTTTAAAGCACAATTAGGTGAGTGAGAAAAATTCTTGGTACACACTGACCCCCTAATTAGGATACAGTCTGGATTTTCTGGAGCTCAGCTGTCACTGTATTGATTCCTCCTTGGGATTCTCTTGCTCACGGAGTGGTCAGGTTGGGCACTAAACCCCAGCAGTGATGTCTCTGACATTCTTTTAATTGGTGTCGAGGATGCACATAAGCACAGTTTAAGTTGACTGTCTGCTGATTTTCGCACTGTAAATTAGCGATTTCTGAAAGCGCAATGGCCTTTTTTTCTTACCTACGGGTTTATTTCATTTTTTTTTTCACAGTTAAACATATTGATTTGTTGTATACGCACTCCATTTTCATTAAGGAAATGATGAATAAATAAAAAGGATGATTAAAAATTAATCACAACCAGCACACATCATAAGCTTTAGGGGGAGAGGTCTAGGTGTTTGAAATAGACACCACCACCTCCCAAATCTCCCCAGTACTCAATGTTGCCACCAATACGGAACACCACTGTTGTCTCCCTGCCTATGTATGAAAACATTGGATCATAAAACATGTCTGACTGAATCAACAATAAATAGTGATTTGATTACAAACGGTTAATGCAAGGGCAAACAAGTGTGTAAATTTTGCATTCCTGGGGCTTTCTTGACAGCTCTCAACTGATTACCAATTCATCATTTTTGTGCTGTGGTGACAGATAGTTCTACAGCACTGTTGCTCTGGAGAATGAGAATGAGGTTAATGAATGTGGATCAGGCTAATTCCTCTGTCCTTGCCAGACCGCAGGCCTATAAAATACCCATATATACAGACCTGCATGGATGAGATGGTTTGTAGCAAAATGGAAATGTTCATAGCCCTCATGGGACATCGAGCCAGAATAAAAGCACACGCTGCTGTCTTCCTTTTGCAGTAATTGAGATAATGTCTTTCAGATGTTGAAAGAGTTAGATACAAATGGTTTCACATTCACATTCAAGGTAAGTTGCATAACCCCTAGATACCTTTTATACTTTATACCAGTGGTAATAACTTTGGGCAAGCACGATCAGAAATCTTATAGCATGCTTGCCCTAAACACTCCCAGTTTGATGGGGGCACGCTTTTATGTTAGAAGTTATGTGATAAAGCATATGCATGTGAGCGATCAGAAAGTGGAGTCCACATGCTGTTGTGTCCATGGTAAAATTTTAATCTGACTGTTAACATTTTTATAGGGTTGTTTAAGATCCTGTCTTGATTGGGCTTTGGCACATCTTGTGCCTCCACATGACTTAAAATACATCACATAACCTCGCCTCCTGGACCCTAACACTCACTCTTTTCAAACATGACAAATAAGGACTAAAATCTATCAGTTAAAGTATTGCAGGTCTAAGGTGTCAAAACACAGCTTTAAATTCTGATATCTTCAGGCTGCTACAAAGAGAAAAATCATTTACTGAAACACTGAAGTTCAGTTCCCTCCCACTCCCAAAGAATCATCTTCCTTTCTCCTTGGGGGGCTGCCGATTATCTGTTGTCACACTCACAACTACAGTATTTCAGTTCCTATTACAATGTAGACACCCGTCTGGATAGAAAGATAGTATTTGATCCATTCCCTCATGATTTAAGACAGATTCAGCAACTAATTTATGGGCTTGCTTTGTAATTGCACAGGCACGCTTGCGCATATGAAATTCACCAATGAGTAATAGCCAATGTGCACCGCCACGTTGCTACTGCCAGACAGTCAATTTTACATAGTTAGAAATCAATTTATGGATCTTTACATTGACTATGTATATGGTGATGACTCATGTACTTGGAAGACCATTTTAATCTCAGTATATGAACCTTTTCTAATAAGAACGAAATACAAACTCTGACATTGTCATGTATTTTTAAACAGCAAGTTTTAATTTTAAGTGGCTGGGCTCTACAGTTCATATTAAGTTGTTAATTACCCTGATTAATTGGAATCATTAATCATTAATTGTAACCATTACTCATCATGAAATGAAAGTCAATACTTGTCTTGTGTTGAAGAGACACGAGTGTGTGTGTGTGTGTTGGAATGATGATTATAGGCAAGGGACTGTTTGATAATCAAGCAATGTCTAACTTGTAATAAATCTAGATCTTATCCTGTATTTAGCAATAATTTATGTTTATTCAATGATTATATAACCCTACAGCAACAACAAACAGAAACAATACAATGGGAAATAGCAGTTTCACATACAATAGCAGAAGCCTTTCTTTTAATTAATGTAACAGTGTGCAGTGATACAGCCTGTGCTAATAATTGAAGATTTCCCCTAACACTTAGCTCAGACTCTAAAGGGAAGCAGCAACCAGTTGGCCTATGAATCAAGATCTGCTGAATCTCAATTTCACACTTATGAAATTAGCAGAGTCTTGAGAGACGAAGGAATCATGACTCAGCAGGAACTGGTTTTGACGATTGGGAAAGGGGTTGGATGTGGACCAAAAGCATGACAGCAGCTTGCAATATGTGAACCACATTTGAACCGAGTCATGAAGTAAAACAATATATGGAACAATATATCACTAGGCACCATATGGAAACGGAAAGGTTAACATTAATCTATGTGGATGACATGGCATTGACAGAATAGCAAGAGTAAGGGATGGAATGTAAACCGTCAAGAACTTTAATGGGTCTGGATCACCCCTAAAGTAAAGTCTCTTTTGTTTTTATGAAAAAGGAGGGAGGAAGCAATTCATCTGTGTTATGTTGCAAGATTAAAAACAGTTGCTATGTATACAAGCAACAGGCAGATTTTCAGATTGTTTAGTTTAGTGGCTAAATAATGTAAATGTTAGAGGTCATGGGCATTTTCCAACCAGCTGCACTGATTGCTGTGACCAAAGAGCTGCTGAGTAAACAGGCCTTATTGGAGAGGCATGATCTCTATGGTTAGTGTAGAGGCAGAGAGGAAGGAATTACCAAAGGGCTAATAGAACAGAGTTTGCCTCACACTCCATGATTAATTAATTATCATTTTCTGCTTGATGGCTCTCTGAGGGCCATGGTACTTTGCTGATGATGCACTGTCAGCATTTGAGGCTTATTACTGTGCCAACCCATGTAAACTATATAGTACACTCTCCCAGTTACTTCAAATTACACAGTCATAATTTCATAGTGAAAATGTAATTGGCACATTCATTATAGTCAATATTAAAATAATCACAGAACATATGCAATTACAGCAACAGTAGGCATGTTATGGTGAGCTGGTTATTTAATGGTAATAGTTATGTACACAAGTTCCATTTGATGGTTTCTTATATACAGATTTCATCATTTATTGTTCATGTCTTGACTGTGTCTCTCCAAAGGCAGGGCTTAAAAGTATTCCCATAACTGTGTTTTGAGTAGAGCGATTAATTTAGTGAAAAATAATTTTGAGTCAGAATAGATAAAACATCGACTGGGATTTAACTTTCAGAACTGTAATTACGAGAAGAAGAAAAAAAACAAAACAATGGTGATTAAAATGTTTTGTGCTTTGACTTTTCTGTCATCTTTGCATAGAACAACTTGGGTCCAGTTGTTGGAGCACATCTGGCTTTGAATAAATAATTACTTCACATTTTGTTGATATTTCCAATAAACAAGACTCTAAGACTTTGACTGTTCTTGTATCATAAAAACTGTTAATCTTTTGATATTTCCAAAATAAATACCAGATACAGGACATTGTGAATTGGCTAAATCAAAGCTGTTATAGTATTATACGATATTTGTCTGCAAACATTTTGTTGTTCCAGAGCAGTGAAATGAAGTCCTCATAGAGCCCTTGGCACATCTAACACACCAGATGAAATATTGGAAAACTTTCTACTATCCAGATTGAAAGCTGAGCATGCATTCGTTCATGCATCCCCACTGGGGCCACTTTGGCACATAAAAGCTATTCTTCTAACAACCTAATTTGGGTCATTTCACTGGACCAGTCATCTAAACAAGCTAACAGGCCCACTGAGGTCTGGACAGAACAGCTTCACTGTTGCACATGGTGTGAAAACCTTCC
This sequence comes from Larimichthys crocea, assembly GCF_000972845.2. Classification (NCBI taxonomy): domain Eukaryota; kingdom Metazoa; phylum Chordata; class Actinopteri; family Sciaenidae; genus Larimichthys; species Larimichthys crocea. Next base: position 26,061,160 of record NC_040011.1, read on the forward strand.
TCTAACTGAATATTAGAAGCCCATCTATTCTTCATGCACAAACCTCACTGTTGTTACAGCTTCTATTTGTTTTTGATAGCACACTGATCTTGTAAGTTCTTCATGAGAAGTGTGGGTATTTTGGGAAATGTGTTTCTAGAAGTGATATATTTTTTTTAGAAACTTAACATTTGAGTCAAAGCTTCAATTAATAAAACATGGCTGTGTAGTAACATGTAGCAGCAGCCGTTGAAAAATACAACATTGGTAAACATCTCCTTCACAATCCCCCATACTGGGAAGGGAGTTAACTTCAAAGACCTAAAGTTTTCTGACATCCACACAAACCAAGTTGTGTTACTCAAGTATCCACCACTGAAGATAGTTGGGATTTCATTTAAAGTTTTGCTTCTGCATAAACTGACAAATGCCAACCAAGACGAGGTGAAATAAACATAACATTGGATATTTGTAAAAGTGCCTTCATTCCAACGGCTGCCAGACTCTTTAACACCAGCATGACATTAATGACTTTCTTCAGCACAACTTTTTCTATATACAATATATCTTATTTATGAGCATTTTCTTATCCATCTTGTGTATACAAACTGCTGTGACTATTTTGGTCATTTTGTGCCACATTAATGTGTATATATGTAAATTGATGTAAAACAATTAAATCAAATTTCAATGTGTTCAACTGTCATATATTGCATTAAAAAACATTTAAAATATGCACAATCAAAACAAATGAATATAATATATAGAATATGATATGATAATATCATCACTTTATTGACTGATAGTCAATAAAGATAATCAGAAATAGCATTAAATTATTGCCAACATGCTGCATACCTGTCCAAGAAACATAATGCCTACAACTACAGTACCAGTAAGTTTTGCACAGTGTAAGTCCCCCTTCACCTTTTAAATGCTGCAAATATGAAATGTTCACTTCAGGTTTCTGAGAATTAAAAGAGCACATAGTGCAGAGTTGGTAGTTAAATGGTTGCTGGTTTTGGCATGGAGTAAATCTTTATTCTCCCTGAGGGGAAAATTAGTTCACAGACCAAGGTACAAAATAAACATACAATAACCTAGGAGAGACTGGCATTGATAAACACTCCAAATGTACATGTAAGAAGACATACTAACAATGCAAAAAGCATGAAGAGAGAGGGTAATGGTAAAGGTTGGTGTGGAGCTTCCACTTTAGAGAATCAAGGCAGCAGGTGAGGCTGTTTTAATTGACTGCTGAATGGAAAAAAAATACCATAATGAGTGCAATATAATCACCTGCTGACATAAGCAAAGAGTGGTGAAAATGCAGTTGGGTTGTATTAAGAACTCCAATCTCATAGGATACGAAGCATATGAAGAGGTAGGCATTTTGCACTGCTGGAGGACCATTGAAGCAGCATGGTTTCCAGTGCCAGATGAGTTTTACCGAGCTATATGCTTATATAATTAGCAATTTCTTAACACAGTAAAATCTCACTATGACGCTCAATGATAGAACAGCTCAACAGTGTTTTTAATTGTGAAATAAAGTACAAAAACATTCAAATGTGTCTCACACTTTGTTAGAAGAACTCCTTGCTGGAGGACAAAATGTCTATGCCTCTGCAGTGCTTTACCAATGTTAAGGCATGAAGGAGAATAATGGAAAACACTTATGCTCAGTAACATAATAGAGTAACTCTATTTCTCCCATCATTATTCCAGAGTTTTGGCTAATATGGTAAATAATCCAGAAATCAGCTGAATGTAAAATATTCATAAAGACAGCATCCCTGGAGCTAACCACATTACTGATTCCAAATTTCAGAGAAGAAAAAAAAAATTCAAGCCCTTCAAATTTTAGTGCTGAGCTTCAGCACAGATAAGTGATTATTGACAGGGTGGGTGTTGTATTCTGCATAAAACTAATGTGATGTCAATTAGCCATTAATACAAATGTCTTGCCCTTTTCTCTAAATGTCTGATTTGACTCAGCAGTTAATATGCAGGCTCTATGTGCTTGCACACAGGGAGGGTGTTGAGGACCGTGTCTGGTTCTGCATGAAATTAACAACAAGCTAATGGCTGAGCTGGAGGGATACCACTCAAAACTGCCTATTTTCTGAGTCAATCTGCTGCAATTTGAAATTTCCTATGCAACAGATATGCTAAGTATGACAGCACCTAGCTGCTGTTAATGTCATACATAAGCCAAGTCTATTTTAAAAGTTGTTGGTGTGTTATGGGTGTTTCAAATAGCTTGTCAAAAGCTTGTCATATGTAGCTCTAACATTGTAAAAATGCCATTCCTGTGCTGGATAATACTGTATGGAGGACAGGTGGCAGCTGGGCCCATTAAGAGCTGCCCAATGGCATGGAACAATGATGAAGCAGAGTCATTGACCATTGGGGAGTGCCATGAAATGGCTACGATGTCATTGCACAAAGCCACCGGTCCATTCAGCCTTTATGACACCTGGAAGGGCGATCAGCCTTCACTCACAAACACAAGCTGGAGTCAAGAAACAAGCCTTCATAAAATTACTGATCATTTCTTTGGAAATTCTGCAAAGCTAGTCAAGTTACCTAAAGCTGTTTAATTTTTAATAATTGGTGGACTATATTCTCACATTAAAGCAGTGACTTTCAAAACAATTTCAGCTTTCATGGCAAATATTTGTCAACATAAGGTCATGTTTGGGATGGTTGCTATCAGCACATGGTAATGTGCCAATTCGAATAAAGGTCAAGATTTTGAATGAATGAATGAATTAGCACCTCCATTATCTCCTTCCTGCAAACTGTGTGGAAGTCAACTGCATCCTAAAGGTTTTTCATTTTCAAGCTGAACACATTTTGCAAGATACCAATAAATGTGCAGCATTTATACCTGATGGATTACCCTTCACTTAGGTGGATTAACCTTCACTGTACATGTAATTAATTCCAAGCACATTTTATTTGCAGCAACAAGCCGTCAACCTCTGCTCACTGATTGATTAAGATCGAGACAACAATTACAAAACAGCCCTGTTTTCTTGACACTATGTTAGAAGTTAGATGACTGTGGGATCAACTCAAGGATCAGAGTGCTTGTCCAGCTGAAATTGCTATAAAGTGGTGGAACTGGCAGAAAACACAGCCAGTGTAAGCTGAACTTACATCCCACAGGGCTTGGCTCATGTCAACCAGTGAACTGTTTACATCCACAAAACTTGAGAAGCTTGTATTGTCTTCCTGGACCTATCAGGGACAAAGCACAACAAACCACAATTTGACAGTAATCAGAAGCATGAACAATCTGAGCAACTTTGGAAACAATGTGTCCACTCAAAGAAAAGAAATGAGTCCTGCAGTTTCAATAATTATGTTTAAATTCTATAACAAAACTTGATATTTATATCATGTTATAGTATTACAGTACATGCGCTTACAGAAGCAATAGTCACAAGAAAAGACCAAGAAAGGGCATGGGTCCTCATCCATCCTTATTACTCGTACTCTTTTTTCGGTAGAGACTGAGGTATGATGAAGGCCCATCTTCAGGGAGAATGCTGTTTTACATCAATGCATCAGTAACTTCAAATTGCAAGTGAATTGGTCATATCCCTTTGGTAGTCTCCTTAGAGGGTGGAGAGCTCCAAAACCACATGACTCATTTTGACTCTAGGACAAATTCACTGTTATGAGTCATATATCACATGTCTCTTAAATTTTGTCCTTTGTGCTTTTAACATTGCCATATTATTGCATTGTTTCTCTACTTTTCATTGTGTCTATAGTTGTATCCTAGTGGTAAAATTTATCCCACACCCCTATATACTCTGTATGTATAATTGTGTTTGTGTTAAGGCTGTCAAAATTAACTTGTTAACGCAAGATGATTCATTTCTGGAATAACGGCGATCTTTTTTTTTTTTACACATTAATGTATTCCCACCATGTTTTACCCACAACTCAACCCCCTCATCGTGTAAACTATTTGTTGGGGCTTCAACTTCAGGTGCTACGCCTGGCATGCGTCAGACCACCCTCACCGAATGCACGGCATTAAGTAAGTCTACGTCTGAGAAGCTGACAGACACAGTTGCCAGATGGATAGCCAAGGACTGTAGACCGATTAATATTGTCGAGGACATGGGCCTCGCAGAAGTTTTGAAAGTGGCAACTTTAGATGCATTCTACAAGTCACCGTCATGAGGCACAGTGATGACTAAAATCAACTAACTATATGACGCTAATAAGAAAACAAAGGAAGAGGATTTGGCTTCAGTTGAATATGTTGCTTTGACAGGAGGCCACTGGACCCCCATGAGTAACAACAATTATCTGGGTGTGATGGCGCTTCTCATCACTAAAACCTGGGAACTGAAGTTGTTTGCTTTAACTGTAATGAAAACAGAAGAGCGCTCATTCAGGAGCACATGACAAGCTGGCCCTGCTTGCCCGCAAGTATCTAGTGACTCCTGCATCCATGGTTCCATGCGAACGACTCTTCTCAGTTGCAGGCCATATTGTTCAGAAGAAACACAATGAAGAGCAATGGCTGAGATGCCAAAACTGTTTAGAATTTAATTATTTTTTTGGATTTGTCATTAATAAAAAATATTTTAAAAACTAATGTAATATCCACTTCTTGTCTTGTTTATCTTTCTGTTCTGAGAACAGTACACAGAAAATGTGATTTTTTTCAGTCATATTTAGGATTGTGATTAATTAATTCAAGAAACCTTGTGATTAATTAGATTTAAAAAAGTTTAATCGTTTGACAGCCCCAGTTTGTGTCCATTGTTTGAAACATAAGGTTGCACAGCTTGCAGAAATAATCCATATTTATTTTTGTATTAGTGAGTGCACAGTTGTGACACTATCAAACAATTGGCAGAACCAATGCAAACTGGGTTTATAGTTCTATGATCTTTAAAGTAGCTGTCAGTTAAAAAAATTACAAAAATGCCAATTCAGAAAAAGAAAAAGCTTCATACAGCTACATAATGGAGTGAGTGAGTGGGTTGGTGCTGGCAGAGTATTTACAGTATAATGGCTCTGAGCCTCGTAATTATGTGGCATCATGTTTAGTTATTTTCTAAGGTATTTATACTTGCTTATTTAGAGTTTGTGAGATTTATATGTATTCATTTTAGAGGAAACTATTTAACTTTTATTTTGTTGACTTATCACTACACGACACTTGTGAATTAAAGTTCTTTAATGGATACTCTGCTTGTGTCTGGTTCACATTTTTAGCAGTAAATAGAGAATCAAGACCACTGACAACATTAAAATGCCTCTTATACGTTGAAGACTACATATGATGCAATTTTATCCTTGGCTATCCAACAGAACAGATGTTAATAGATGACAGAGGACACTGTTCAACACAGCACTAGTGATATTGATAAATGCACATTTTGAATGAATTCATACAAATGATACAAAAAGCAACATTTTTCATTTGAGGTGAAGGTTAATTTTTGACCACTAGATCACATGTGTTCACTTAGTCTTCAGGTACAAAGAGTAATTATTATGTCAGATCATTTTTATATATAAGTTATATATTAGTAAAAAAAAAAAAACTGCTGTGACAGCAGGTCTGTTTTTCCATTGTGACACTGTTACTTGTATTCCATGTGTGGATTTTAGCGCTCGCTTCCATTGTTAGCTATTTTTGTATCCTCAGTGTCATCAGGGCAGAAAGTAAAAATATCTACTTGTACATTATGAGAGTGATGTAATAAATCATCATGGTGACATTTAAGTTACCTATGTTTTTAGTAAAGTCTTGCAGCTCCTTGTGAATCAGTTTGGTTCAGAGCATGAATACACCATTGTTTGAATTTCAGCAGCCTGTTGTTGTGAATAGTGTTCTTTCTGCCACTTTGTGATGCGATCACTCTTAAGGCAGACGTTCTCAGTGGAGAAAGTTTGTTTTTTTATCACTTTAATAATTAATTTGGGCACCAACCTGACATATTGTTTTGTTTGTTTTCTATTTTTCATGAGGTCGCTCTCTTTCATGAGCTCACTTCTCACGGTCTCCTAGCTTGATACTCATTTTCAGTCTTCAATCCAAAACAACACAATTTGGGGACAAATATTTTAGCTCTATTTTAAAGGTTTTTATTACATGGGCTTTAAGTGTAATATAATTCTGACAACTAACACTAAGCCTTAACAAAGTGTTGCCAAGTGTGAAATGAATGGGTTTAACTTGTTCTTCATCACAACTGGCTGCCTCTGACCCTCTGATATTTAACACAAATACCCTTTTCAGGCTGTCAGGATCCTCTGCCAGAATGTAGTGAAACATAGGGCACACTTGTTTGAGGGCACCTGGTTGGGTCGATGCAGCAGCTGGGCAGAGTTCGGGGCAGGCTTTTGACCTACACGCTCTGTATTAGGAGTGATCACTGGTGAACTGCAAAACAAAAACCTACATATAGCAGCAGAGGACATGCTGCACAAAGTAATGTGTAAGTAATTCTGTGTCTAAATGTATCAAAGTGTGGAGACCAATGACCAGTTAATTTCCACCTTGTGTTATATATGTAGTTATACGCCTAATAAAATATAGATGTGTTTTTATCACGCAAAACTATACAAGAGATTACAAGATACATATAGTTTAATGTTTCGTTGTTTCATGCACCAGGTAACTTTAAACACAAGTGCCTAAAGATTATCACTTATTCACATAAAGTGATCATGAAGAAGTTGTATACTATATACAAGTCTACGAAAAATATCAGGCAAAACTTTGGTTTGCTTTCTGAAGCCATTGCTCTTTTTTTCGGTCCCTGTGGAAGCAGAAAGTCGACATGCCTGGCCACTTTTTCTAGATGCTCTTGCCTGCTGCAGCTTTAAATAGCTGATGTGATTATAAATAACAGATTTTGGAAATCAAATCTCGCTCATCACTTGTTCTGAAACGCAGCATCTAAGCCTACCCAGTGCCTCCCTGAGTGATTTGAGCCTGGTCTTCCAAAATCATGTGAAATCGGCATGCCATCTTGAATGCTAATGTATGCAAAATGAAAAAAAAAACAAAAAAAAAAAACGAGCAGGCAACTACAAGCAGCAGTTTGACATAGCACCACAAAAAGTAAAGGGGATAAGAGCAGTGGATGGGTGGTGAATGTAGGCGAGGGAGAAATATTACAATGTAATACAATCTAATACAACACCAACACAGACTATACTGTTTTAAAAATCCTGTGTTGAATCAACATCTCTATGACTCAGTTTTAACACAAATGGACATTATGAGCTTTACAAAAAAAACATGCTTTTGGGCTGTTGCATTAGATAACATTACAATATACTGAGAGCGCTTTTATTCATCCGCCCCCAGTATTTTACCTAACCTCAACTCTGGTGAGAGGTTCGTTCCTACCTCATAGATATTTTTCCACTTTAACTGAGATTCAGTTTAGCTGTTTCACTTGTTTAATCATGAGAAAAATCTTTATTTAATCTATTTAACCTTTAAGTCCAACTTTACATGTCATTACAGCTTTTAAACATGCCACCTTCCCAGATTCATAAAATCCAAACAGGAAAATAACTTATGTTATAAAACACATTAGAGAAGGAGGTCAGGATCAATTTGTAGTGTAATAATGTGGCTGTGCGCATAATTTACTATCTCTAAAATGAAATGGATTTATTGTTAAGTTACTCTTTAAGCAAAGTCTGAGTTGCTTGAGCTTAACCAAGACCACAACCTGTGAGTGAGTGGTTTAAATAGCCTATTCTAATATTCTAATCATTAAATATTAACATTAAATTGGCAATGACTTTGTGTAGCTGACACACGTCTCTCTATCAATTCTTCTATGGTAGAGAAAATATAGAGTTTCAAGTTTTTGCTCATCTGAACAAATTGTATGAGGATATGCCGAGAGATGCATGAGGCATCGGTCAAAGTACATGTTAACAATAGAAGGTATTGTCATTCCTGTCAGGTCTGTGTGTAATTGCATTCTTTTTAGTGATCTGAATTTGACACCCCATTTTCAACAATGGCAGTATAGTAATTGCTTTGAGAAGTCGTGGCTGAGCTTTTGAATGATATCAAAATACCACCACCCTCCCCACCCACCTCACTCTACTCAGCATCCTGTCTATCTACATTGAAGTGCTATTACCGACGCCTTTCGTTCACTCAACCATGAGGCCTATTTGGAATTGCTCCACCACTGTCAAGACCCACCGCAGTCTTTTCAGCATGGCACCAGATGAACAAGGTCTTCTGTTTTGTGTAATCAAAGAGACACATATTGAGTGTGGTTAGATGCACATCAATTTTCAAATAATATTATTTCATGTTTCATTTGGTGCACATAAATACCATGCTCCAATTGCAGATGCTAGGATAATTTAAGCTTTTACAAATCTAGAACTGACAGTCTAAGAAATGTAAATATCCAACATATTCTTCTTTCACCTACTATGTGTACTTGGTAAAATAATGCCTGTCAATTCATCTGCAGCTATTTTACTAATCAATTTATAGTTAGTTATTTTCTTTGTCCTATGTGATATTAAGTTGAATATCTATTTTTTTCTAGGTCGGACAAAACAAGCAATCTGAACACCATCACCTTTTATGGTAATTTATAGTTTTTAATTCCGTTTTTTTACGACATATTATAGACCATGATTAGTCATTAATGAAAATAATCACAAGTTGAGCCTTAATGCAGAGTATTATTACAGTATTCTTGCATTTGTACACAATATTGATTAAATTAAAAGTATTTATTACTACATTTACAAAAGGAGCTATTGCACGCTATCCGTGCCATTGTTATTTGGCCTGAATGTCATGTCTCTCAAACATTGTTATCATACTAGATTGTACTGAGTTATCCAAATACTGTGCTTTGGACTACAATTTATCACAGAATAATTAAAAATGAACTTAACTTGACACTGTTCACTTTTTATAAAACACCACTATTGGGAACAGTCCCTGTTTTCACTGAAGGGCTGGCAGTGGCAAATGTAATTAGATGGGGAGAATTCCTCCAGGTGTTTAATGGCTGCTCGCAAGGTCAGCACAGCCATGTTTAGGATGCCGTTCAGGCGTGAAGAGGAGGAGCTGGGTCTAGTTGACTGGTGGTGTGAGCATTGCCGTCCCCTCAGGTGACTCACATGAGTTCCATCCGCACCTCTCTCCATTGTTGTAAAATTTGACAGCAAATCACAGGGGAGTGTTGTCTGTCCAAACGCATTATAAGTCCACCGTCTGGGTTATTGAGAGAGGCTGCACTCCTGCTTTCTCTAACACTGTCGGTGTGATATATGGACAATTCCATGAGATTACAGATGCATCCTGGCATATACAACCAGCCAGACTGATTAACCTTGAAGACCTAGGGCCTAGTGCAGCAAGGGAGCGTGAAGAACACCAGTGTCAAAGCGTAAATGAAAAAGACCTGTTGGAGGAGCCAGAAGAGGGCCATGCCTGCTAGATGGGAAGGGAGGGGAATCTAAAGTGAATCCTTAAGCAGTTTGTTTGGTTCTGCTTTGTGGCAGATACTCTGGAGAGAGGCTTCCCATCTGTCCTGCTCTCACCTTGGCCAGTGTCTGCCAGCTTGGTCTGCTTGTCACATTTGAGTAGTTGCTATGGGACTAGTCCACTGAGGCCCTGTCATAGACCACAGAGAGCAAGGCCCTATCATCAATCACACAGATGAGCAACACGCACCACAGGAACCTTACACCAATGATGGCCAGAGATCTAAATTCTTTTGACATGGATTTTTATGCAGGGAATAGATAGGTGATTGTAATCACTTCACGAATAGGAAACTTGATTGCACATTGGTGAAGAGAAAGCTTTTGGTAAAATTTCAGCCACAACATACTGAACATTACTGAACGTAAAGTGAGAATAATGCACCAAAATGCATCTATAATTCGCTATGACATGAAATTGAAAAATTCATCATGTGTAATGAGTCGAGATTCCTTGTGTGAATAGCTAGACTAAAATGGAGCCATAATATTGCAGTTGCCAATCTTGGATACTAATCCAGTTCCCATGAATGGCAATCACACCCACTTATTGGGCTTATGTGGTGATTTATGGGAACTAGGGATGTTTCCAAATACAGTTTTTGTTATTTTTGTTGAGAAGCCAATGAGGAAAACATAACTCCAAGGAAAAGAGTTCAAACAATTTTTGCTATTTCGCATTTCTAGCTTCGTAAACCCTATTATAAACATTTGAAAAAAACAAAAACAATGTCACACGGTTATAATAAATACACCTTCCAGGCAGGCTTTTACAGTATGGTCTGAAAATTAATTGACATCCAAGATGTGGATAAGTTAGATTATCCAAAGTCAATATATATAATCGTGTTTCATACTTGTCAAAATTACCTTAGCTGTAAGTATACACTCATTTTAAAATCCTGCTAAGACAAAGACACCACTTGGACCCAGCCTCAGACTAATTCAAAACACCTCTGACCTTAAAATTGGTGCGTACTCATAAGTTATATCATAAGTGAGTCAAGCACAGAAAACACAAAACAGTCATCATGAAAAGCATCATGTAAATTTGACAGACGGCTATACATCAGACGTCAGTCAATTGCTGTTTCAGGATTCATTAATGTAATAGGTGACAGAGAATTAGGACTATGATGCATGAAAATCTTAGTTTCAATGACAAAAATGCTCACCACATACAAATCAAGGCAAATCATAACATCACAAACTTTCATGCTGGGGACTAAACCTGTATCCCCTCATAGCAGGAGATACAGACAGGACAAATAAGCCTAACTGGTCATAACTTCTTTAATAATACCAGGTCTTTGTTTCTTATTTGAGTTTCATTTCTGTTCCTTTGTTGTTATAATTTATAGACAGCTCAGTCTGTCAGACCAAGCACTGACATCGGTCAAAATGTCACAAAGAGCAATTTATGAGATTTGGAAACCAGAATACCAGAGTCTCGCTGATAAGGAAATATAGTGATCTGATATTAAAGTGCCCCCTGAATAAAGCGATTTTATAAAAATGACATGATGTTTCTTTTTTATTTGAAATTTCATTCACTCTGCTCCAATTTGTCTTTTCTGTGGCCTGGAAACTAACAAGAAACCAGAGGCTATGAACTAATGCAACAACATTCTACCAAGAGACTAATGGGACTCATGCTGAATCACCTGTGAACATGGTGAGATAATTGCCATTTGGGAGACCCAAAGAGCATGTGGTGTTAATAAAGTCTGGGCAGCCAGAGGTTTGCCTTTGTCTGGTAATTGAAGAGTGAAATGCCATGTGACTTGGGCATGCATCAGGTAAAAAACCTAAAGGTTTATTCACAGGCACCATTATGAGAAAGTGTGAGCTTGCTTGGTTTAACAGGAGGTCAATTATAATGGAGTCGTGCTTAGGTTGTCACCACAAAGTGCATAATCAAGGGGTACTGCTGGGCTAACCGCTAATCCATAGCTGTGCACTTAAGCGTGCCAGGCTTGTAGCAATGGAGTGCAGTTCAATGTGTGCCCATGGTCTGGGTCTAAACCATGGACCTATGGGTCTTAACACTCTGTGTGGGTGCAGGTATGTATGTGTTCATGTATTTAAACATGATCCTTCATTGAGAAAGCCCAACTGTCAGTCAGGTAGCTAATAAACACAGTATTAGCCTCCAGTAGAGGTAAATGTTTGCATAGGATTGTCTGAAAAGCCACCTTTAATTAGCAAGCCATCCTCTGGAGATAAGTTGTTAACTTCACTCAGCACATCACAAATAGTCCACTCATTAGTCAAAGAATAAACAATAAATCAAGAAGTGCAAGAGGTGACAGAAATTATTATAAAATATAATCAATTGTAATTTAAAATTAACACACTGTTCCTACTCTTATCTAATGTACACTATAGAAACGTTTATATACGTCTATAGAGACTATCCCAAAAGAAGATTTTCTAAAATGGGTGAAATGTTTGTGAATCCTAAAATGTGCAAATAAACATGCTAAATGACCTCTGATTACCTTTCTGAAAAGAATCACTTCACTAACTACTGAACAGTTGTTCAGAATCTGTTATCATTTCATCGTGTTCTCACATTTTGTGCGTTCCTGCAAAGTATCTGCATGTTCTACACGGAGAGATCTCTGATCTGTTTCCATGTTCAATCTCCACCCTGCAGACTGCATTGCCACTGTGAGCCTACAGCCAAATCAGAGCAGCACATCTGCCCACACAGGTCCACGGCAAGGTCTAGTACCCAGTAGCACAGTGCCAAATTGCCAACTGTGATACGCAACTTTCTGCTTCTTACAGCCTGGGACATAACTTAAATCAGCTCCAGCTGAAAACCTAGATGTTTTACTTGTCGTCCTATTTTGGGAGAAATTCGGCTCATCAGCCGAGGCTCAACATCCTACTGATGTGCATCATGCTGCCCCTTAAATCCGCCTTACATAAAAACAGTCTAAATGGGTCAGAACCCCGCTGGAGATGAGCTCTGAACAGCTTGAGCAGGGCAAGAAAAAGAGAACCCATTCATATAACTAACAACTTGAGAATATAAAAACAAATGAGAATACAAAGAAAACACTTAGGAGACTTTAAATGTGCCAAAGACAAATGAAATTGAGCAACAGCTACATGATGTACTAAACAGTTGCGCAACAACAGCTTCAGACCAGCTTTCCAACGTCATTTTCCCACCACTGTGTGTGTATGTGTGTGTACTTCCACATGTGTGCAGACACTTACAAGCGCATGTGTGCTTCTATGTGGTAAATTGCCTTTGGTGATGCCCGAAAAAATATTAACTGGATACAGCCGATGTGGGTTTCCAAACATTACTAACACTAGCCAGACATATTGCATTATCCAGGGTTGTGTAGCTAGAGGTTTGTGCCTGTCAACATTTTATTAGTCACTGTTTTATGCTTGGGTTTTGTCCAAACACACCACTTTCAGGCCCATTTTGTTGCAAGGCTATAGTCTCATAAGACGCTAGTGTACTGGATATGTTGATTCCCTGTGCTGCTTTGACTCAGACACATCCTGACCTATTTTCTACCATGTCAACAGTATTGATCTTATTGCTCACCCCAATGAGGAGGAATTCAGTCTGTTATGAGATGGAATTAGATTCTTATTACACAATTACTGTGACTTTCCCTACACACTCAAGGCTATCTCACTGAATTAAAGAAAACCTATGATTTCTGTATCATAAAGACAAGGCATAAAGAAAGAACAGGGCTTCAATAGAACAGTACAAAATGCAGATAACAGTAGATATCAGTTCAGAAATAAAATGTGTGTTTGAAAATTAATATGTGTATATTTTCTTCTGCTTACAATTTTGCAGTACACATTTTAAAAAATGGCCAAAATGCAGGACCTGCTTAAATCTAATTACTTGCTTCACATTAAGTTTCTTAGTTAATTTATATTAAACCTATGTAATTAAAATGGATGGACATTTTTTATGTAACTGAAATGCATAAGTGGCCAAAACATTTTTTTGAGTGTATATTTTTAGTCATGTTTTAAACAGTTCTATGCCCCCAGGGCACAGACCACATGTTACTGCTGTGTCAATTTCTGTGCCAGCTACAGCAAAATCATTTCACAATTAGTAAACTTTTGCTTTAGGGTACATCACCGATTTGCCTCCTCCTTACTACTATTCATTTCGTCAGCCTCTCAGTTCAACTTTTCCAAAAACAAACCACAGAACTTTCAGATATTTGGGGCACGTTTCTTGGCTAGCCAAACTAATAACAACAAGTGAGGTTAGATTTGCCATGCTTGGCCTTAGCCCTCTGTTTTCCTTCTTGAGTTTCCACCACCTGCCCTGTGCTGTTAATATCCCTAACCCATGGATCCTGGATCATTGGTTTGTAAAGGCCTTACTACAGAACCCTATCAGATTAGCTGAACTATCTCTTGACCAATATGGGGTCTCAGTATCTCCAAAACCTATAATGAGAAAACCGAGATTGAATTTGAAACTCAGTATGACCGGAAGGATTAGTGTGCAGCCCAAGACTTCTCTTACCTCAAAGATGTCAGTTTGATTTGAGCTGGAGGGGGGTTTGGAGGTGGGTTTTCTATGATGACCTACATTTCTCCTAAACCAGTTGCAATGCTGGGACTTAGGACAGGGCGATGTCTAATAATGTTGCTCCTTCCAGAAATGGAACTGGCATGTACTGCAAGGAAGATTCAGTCAGCACTAATTCACCAGGGCTACAGGAGGAGAAACAGTTAATGTCTGTTTTCAATTTGTTTGGATCAACTGCAAAGACAACTTTAATGCCACAGTGATCGACTTTCTCTGCCATTTTTGTTGATGCTTATCAGTCGCAGGACTGCTTTTTTTTATTGAACTATGTCCACTATTTGCCCAAAAGACAATTTATGCATACATGGACACACACACACACACACACACACACACACACACACACACATCCATACACTCGCAAACTCATTCACCACTTCTCAATCTGGCCTTGAGCTCTGTCAGCCCTGCAGAGCATCATGTTGATAAGCAGAGGAACGCTGCTATCACATGGCCTCTTTCCTCTAGAGAGAAAAAAAAACTGCCAAAATATGAAAAATAACAGTAATTTCCATGAATAATAGACTAGGCCCCATACACACACACAAGCATACCTCCTTTTATTCAATAAATAATCAAGTAGTTAGTGTTGCCTAGCAACCACATCATCAGTACCTGCATTGTTTTAACACAGTGAATGATAGGCTACTGGGCTCAAGTCCCACAGCACATTGTAGAATGTAAAGGTGCACGTTCAAGTGATTTTCTGTGGTCTTCACCAGGTACAACTGCCTGCAGCCAAGTGTAAATTAAAAAAGAAAAACACGATAATTTCTATTCTTTCTGAAAATTCCATGCAATAAAACCCACCATAGCAGAATACAGAAAAGATCATTTCAGGACTAGAAATTCAAGTTATCTTTGAGTATCTGTGATCATTAAAAGTTCTTCTTCTGTGCTGATAGTGCACATTATTATACGGTAATAGGTATTTAATTTGATAAACACATCTAATTTAATTCTTGGTTTTAGCCTGCTTTCCTGACTCATTAGTATTAGACAAAAATTACTGAAAGAGTCCTTTTACAGTGTGTTGAGAAAAAATCCTACATTTTCAAAGCCTACGGTATCATTCTCCTATTGGCTGTTTTCAGTGTGAACAGCAGCACGAAGGCGGACCTTTGGCAGTCTCTCAAATGCATCTTGTGCCCTTGAAAATCAAGAATGGCCTGTTCACACAGCAACTTATCTCCCAAAGTGAAGCTGACGTCTAATCAACACCTGCAACCCTTTCCTTTGCCGCGTGTCCAAGTGAGACTTCAAAAGTTCTGCCAAGCCACATGCTTCCCACTGCGTATGAGACAGTAGTGGTGGGAAGGAGAAAGGAGAGAGAGAGATTTCTTATCAAAGCCCTCCAGAAGTTGATGTTATTGTTTTTTTCACCATATGCAATGGATACTACCTGTGATGTGTTGTTGAAGCCTCATGTCCCTTTAATGGTGAGGCGGCTCATCTCACAGCCTATTCTCCAAAAGTGATTGTGTCCCACACAGTTAGGACAACATGGAGTTACCTTCTAAAGAATGTATCTGTTTCTACTGCTGATCTAACACCTTGCGTTCTCGCAACAACCCTCAACCCTCAACAACCTTCTATTCACTCTTTCGTCCTGTGCACATACAGTATGAAGCATATGTCGAGTGGTTGTTGTGTAAAGCATTCTTGTCTTAGGGGCAAAAGTGTCTCTACAGTCATATTCGAGTTTTCCATTATCTGTGACTTGAGATCGCATTGTAGATGTTGGTCATCATATTGCTGGGGCCTATGCTATTAATGGGCTCCACCTCCTTTGTCGACGGTCAACAGCAGAGATGAATACAGTCTTTGTCAAATAGGCTCAACGTTAAGATGGTGAAAGGAGCTTATCAGTCTGGTGCTGCTTGCTTGTAATAATCAATTACAGGTGACTATGGGTGACCTTGAAATGTACTGAATCTGCAGAAATACAATAGAGAGGATTTGAATTGCACACACTCGTGTAATACTGCCAAGGATTCTCGACACACTGTGCTGGAAACAGACTGAATGAGCCTGTGTGGATATATTTTTCTGCTGCCCAAACCTAATATCTTCCTGAAATGCATCGTCTCCCCTGGCCTTATATCCTTCTCTGCTCTCTCTGCTGTAATTGTGGATGAGAAGCTTTTGGTGTTGCTGTTCCACCAGCAATAGCATGCAGAACGTGTATCCATCAATCTGTTCAGTTCTCCCTGAGCAGTTCCCTCACCGAAATCCATTTAGGGCTTTTCTTATTGAGTGGAGTGTAGTGGAGTCCTTCTGGGGTTTCGGCTCTCTAACCTAGTTCCCCCTCTGTGTCTTTTCAATGAACTCTGTGCCACTTGTGAATACATGTGCTCGCTACATAGAAACAGCAGAAAGACCAATGATGGAGAAGACTGAGATTAATTAAATGTAAATATCTTTTCATAATCATTTCAAGGACGTTTCACTGGTTATACCTTTTGCATGTAATGGCTGTAAATTGCTGTTACTCTTTGAGATTTTAATACAGGTTTTTCACCAAATCAAGTAACTGACTGGCATATACACATAAAAATTTACAGTAGAGTAAATAAGCATTCAACGCATGATATTTCTACTGCAGCCTTTCACATGAAATTTAGACCAAACATCTGTATTTACTCAAAAATATACAGAAAACAAAACATCACATTCTAATCCATAAAAAAAGTTATGTGCAACAAAGTGGAATGACACAGAAAATATAGTATTAAGAACAGTAAGAAAAAACACTGAAACACTGAACACTGTGGTTTGTGCCTCCACTCATAGAAAATGAGTCTGAATACAAGTAAATAAACTATTTCTTACCAAGCTGTCACACTATAAACATCTAATGCGCTTTCCCAAGATCTTCACAACGTTGCTACATAACAATGGCACCGGTTGCACAGATGTCTCAACTAACCTAAATGTTCCTATTTACACAGTTGGGGTCATTGACCACAAGTGGACTGAACATCACTCCATCATCAGCAGACAACCAACACAAACTCCTTGCAAGATTGATCACAATTAGTCAGCCAGAATGTTGGTTTAGGAGAGTAGCCCAGAATGAGAAAGAGTACTCAAAAAGAGCCCCAGAAAGACCTGGGAGCAGCATCTATGGTCATCCCAGAGAAAAAACATACGCAATCTACATGCAATGCACAATAACCCCAAAAGATTTTATTACTGAAGAAAGGGCTTGCCTGTTTAATAAAAAAAGAAAAAAAAAAAGGTTAAAACTCACTAAAATGTCTCTATTAGTTTCTCCACTGTTCCAACAATTAGAACACTTGTTTGGTCAATGTATATCCTCAATTCACTGAGTGAGATGTGAAAATATTCTGATTAAATTGCTGTTTTTCTCAAAGGAGTCTGGCATGCTGGCTTTGAAGACAGCATAAATAACAGCCTTAGTATATAGTATATATATGTGTGTGTGTTTTTTTAGTGGCAAAATATACAGTCTTGAAAAATCGTCTGAACAATAAAATGAGCTTTTAAACTAGGTTTACTAATACCATTTTTCTTTTGTTCCCACCTGAGCTCTCAAAGACAAAGGCTTCCCCATTAGATACTAAATACATTTCAAGTAGTGTGTTCAATACTTTTGTCTTCTGTCATTCCGCTTCATTTTATATTTTTTATGAATTGGAATGTTACGATTTATTTAGTTTTCTAACTTAATACTAATGTATGATCCAAATTTTATGGGAATAGTGGCACTGGAAATATGTTTAATAAAAATACTTATTATTTATTATTATTCAGTGCTTATGTCCCACACTTTATATAAAGATTTGTGCCTAATTAATCTACTAGCCACACAGCCTCGCCATACACTTATGTCAGTAATGAGAAAATTCATCTCAAAACAGGAATTTATCTGTTTACTTCAACACTCTCATGCCACTATTGAAAGAGTTGTTTACTCTCTTTAGTGTACCTCCCACGGATGAAGGTAGCCGTAATTGGGAAGCACTGTTTGTTGTCATAGTTGTAGTCATAATACATTTTACATAACAAATGCATTTTGAAACCGAAGGAGACATAGCTTGCTGTTAAGTCCTGTTCTTAGTGTGTTGCCATAATTGGCGAGTCAGTGACTATCATAGCTTTGAACATGTAGCATGCTGAGAGCATTGTTAAATGTGCCATGCACAAGACAGGAGGATGCAGGAATGTGATGTTGTATTACCATCCAAATGTGCAATATGTACTCATTCTCACCTCCTAAGTATGTATGAAATGTGCAGAAAAGGTACTTTACTGTGCTGTTCACTCTGAAACATCCTACACACTTTATGTAACCGGCGTGCTCCAATCTTATCATTCAGGTGTAGTACCTTTATTTCAATTATTCATTACAATTGTTCCCCCGCTGTGTGTGGCTACGTTCTATAAAAGATTTCAAATGTATGTGACTGTGCACAGGCTTTTATGAGAATTCAGAAGAATGATTAACTTGAATTAACACAGCAGAGAATGTAAGATGCACGGCGTCTGCATGATTTGATTTTCGAGAATTAAGCCCAATTAACTGATGCTCAACTTTTTGTAAAACCAAAATGTCTCATTTATATGACGCTCTGTTTTTTCCAGGATATTTTCATGTACAGAAAACAGTAATGATGTTGATTAGTTGCTAGCAAAGTAAGAATGTTTGAAAAGGAACTCATTAAAATAGCTCCACCACTGAGGAGGAATAATTGTAAGTCTTGTTGCAGTGGAAGACTTTGATCCAATTAAGCGCGCTATCTGCAGTCCAAGGTAGGCTATATCTGAAAATCCGGTCTCCCTCTTAAATTGAAGAAAATGAAAAAATCTGTATTTGTCCCAGACTGAAAGATCAAAGAAAATTTTACATACGCAGTCTCAGTGTCTGAATAAAGTCATTTTTCCATCTTAGAAGATAAATATTTTTGGAAAAAGATATTGTATGTTTTGCACTGAAAAACAAAAACTTATCTAGGAACACCAAGAAATCCACAAAATAAAAAATAAAAACATGATTCCTGTAAATCAGAGACCTCTCAGTTAGGCAAGTGGCTTTTCAGACCAGACAAAAAGGTGGAACATCACAAAAGCAGTGACCTGACGGACAAAAATAAAAAGGAGGATGCAGCTTTGGGTTAAAACCTAAAAACTAATCTGCTTTGATTCACAGCCCGATACACACTGGGATTGACCGTGTCCTTTCAGGTGCCCTGGAATGACTTTTAAAAGCAAAATAAAACTTTCTTAAGTTGTGGATGGTTAGAATTGAACTCATGCTGTATTGTGGCTTACAAATATTTATTTTTTGTCTCACTCTAGCGTATCTCCAATGACAAGACACGTAGCAGCTGATGTCCATATATTGATGCCACTGCAGGTTAAGTGGTGACTTATACCATGCTTCAGCTAAAACAAATACAGCTTTCACATTAAGCAATCTTACTTTTAAAACAGCCACCGACATGTGCTGGAGTAATCGTTATGTCACTGGCATTGATCAACACATCAGTCAATCCTCTGCAGATGTATTACAGCTGTTCTGCACTATTGGACAGCACCTTCAAAGAACTCTGGTAACGCAGAACCAAAGTATTTTGTCAATCAGAAATGGTCCAGTCTTGTAGCAACCCCTACCGCTTGACTTTTCTTCCCTGTCTGTGAGTTTGTGTTCCTCCTCTGTGAGCAGTGGGCCCTATAGTGCTTGCTGCTTCCTTGCTGTCTCTCCATTAGGCGCCTAACAGAGCGTTGGGCTGCGGCAGCTCTCTCCCTCAATGCCTCCATCTCCCTGTCGCCCTTCAGGTCTCATCGCCCTCGCAATGGAGGATCCATCCGCCATGATCCCAGGACACATACTGTCCTCCATTACCCATCCTCACAGCCCACTGCATTCAGATCCTACTCCCAGGACCCACTGAGTACATGCGCACAAGCCCATGTTTGCATGTGTGTATATATATGTGTGTGTGTGTGTGTGTGTGTGTGTGTGTGTGTGTGTGTGAGTGACTCTGCTAGGCCTAACAAAGGACAGTAAGTCATATCTAGTTACACTACTCAAACACACACGTAAGCAAAGACAGGAGAGGGAGAAAGAGAGAGAGCTGAGTAAAAGATCAATAGGCCATTTCAAAGGGTTTTGTTTTTAGCTTGGATGAAGTCCATCTGTAGATTCCTTACACATTAACTGAATGAAAGACCTTCAGCAGTGACAACTCATACCCCTGAGCCATCACATAAACATTGAACATCTGCCATAAGCACTCCCAAGTCAACTATTAACACTATTGAATAGTTTGAAACGAGCATGTTTGTCGAGAAAAAACTATGGCTGAAAGGCAAAATTTGTAATTTACTTGTGTGAAAAAGTTTTTTTGTGGTATTTCAAAAACTTGCTGCACTAATAAATGTACTTGTTGCTGTTTGCCTGAAGGTTTAAAAAGAATAATACATCATAAGTCTCACAAAATGCACCCGAAAAAGTTCAAAGGTGTTTTTCATTTTTTAAATTACCGTATTTTCCGCACTATAAGGTGCATTGGATTATAAGGCGCAGTGTCGGCTTTTGAGAAAATTGAAGGCTTTTAGGTGCGCCTTATAGTGCGGAAAATACGGTACTTCATGCAGCTTACACAAACTTTTATTTTCATGACATCTTTAAATTTAATGACAATTTCAAATGACTTTAAGAGATTTTAATGCTTTAAGTTTAGTTACACTCTCAGTTCAGAAATGTTCCATATTGGTTATTCTAACTGGTCCCCTTCAAGTCTCCTACTTAGTAGTATTTAGTAGTTTGCATATCAGTACACTGAATATTCATGAAGTCATTTTTTATACTGTATGTTGCCTGATGATTCTTAGTTAGATGCTGAAAACCTAAACTTAACTGTGATTTTTCTGATATGTGCTGTCACTTTTTAGTTTCATCAGCTCATCAGTTTTGTTTTGTTTTATGGTCTGTTTTTTTCAATATATAAATTAAGTCAGCTTAGTGTATGAATATATGTATAGAAAAGGCTTATTTTTGCAAAAGACTAGAAAATGTGCCAACACTACAATGCTGCTCTCATTCAAATCACATCACTCTGTCTTTGCCTAGAGTTACAAACACCCCCAAACTGAGATAACAAATTGTTTTATCCATAGGATCCAATTAAAAACTGTGAAATCACTGAAAGTCATTTGGTGCCTTGGATGCTTATCGCCACTGACTGCACAAGTGATTATACTCCAGGAACTCCAGGAAGGAGAAGAAGGGTGATGACAGAAGCTGGAATCAAAACATACTTTGAGTTAAAGCACAGTAAGGAAAAGCATATTCTGATCAAATCAACAGTGAAAGTGTGTAACTCAATGTTTAGTTGGTGCCATTCATATTAATCTACTGCTGGCATGTGAAGAAACACTATACCACGAGTATCATCTTCAGAGAACATTTTTTTTAGTAAGTAATTTGGACTAGTTTTGTTTTTAGACATGCTAGCAGCATGGCTCTGGGAATGGCAATGTCAGACTCTCAATTGGGCACTTTCCAGACTGAAATATCTCAACAATTATGACATGTATTACTGTGGAATTTTGTACAGATCCTCATGAGCCCTACAAGATGTATCCAGCTTACTTTGGCAATAACCTGTTGTTTTCTGTAGAACCACAGACAGGTCAAAGTTCACTTATCGGGTTATCCTGGGAAGCCTGGGACAGATATCCATGATGCCTAGATAATGTATCCTAAACATTGGTAATATACTGACTTTTAACCATGAGGTCTACTGTTTTGGTTTTAAAATAAATCTTAACAACTATTCAATAAATTGTCATTTGGCACAGACATTCATGTCCACTTCAGAATAAATTGCAATAACTCTGGTCATCCTCTGACTTTTCATCTCGTTTAAAATTTCTATTCATCCAATAGCTATCATTTATTAACACTGGTTTATGGTCAAATATCTGCAAAACTACTGACCCTCCCATTAGCCTCTGGTGTACTTTCTGTTCACTGCCAAGTATTAAATGCTAATGCACTAAACTAAACAGAATAAAATGATCACCATGGTTCCTCCTCATTACACCTGTTTAACATCAGCATAGCCATTGCCATTGTGAGCATGTTAGTATGCTGACAATAGCCTCAGATATGCTAACATGGCTACAGACTTCAACCACATCATTAGTTCAATATCTCAAAGCCTGTAAAACTTTACATTTCAGGTTTGTCAAGCTTTTTTGCACCAATATCTGTGCACGTCTTTAGTCTTTTTTACATTTTGCAACATAATATTTCATTTTCAGAATTTATGATTTTGTTGCAGATGTGATAAGACTAATATGGATCTGTTTAGTGGAAAAACTGAACTATTAGTGCAAAGCATGTTCCATGAGAGCAGAGAACCTTGATTTTAATGCACACTGCAGGTTACCAGAGACAACATCTGGATGTATTGAATTGATTGACTATATATCCACTACATCAGGTGGCACACCACCACATTTTTACCACGCCACAGAATCATAAATAATAAAAGTCCATCAAGAAACACTGTTGCATATTAGAGCAGTTTGACAAGGCTGAAAGGTGAAGTGTTTTTCACCAATAAACATTGCATCCTTTCTGACAGAATGTTTAGTAAAGGTTAATCAAGATGGCCACAGTTAATAACAGCCACAGGAGCAATACTCATTAGTATTACCTGCCATTTTATTCACAGGAAATTATAGCTCTAACTGACAACACATCCTAATTTCTCAGGTTTTTTCTTCTTTGTATGTACAGCGTTCAAGTTCAGTGTTTCATACTATATGTTGGTAGAAAGGGTTCCTGTCCATTCTGATAGTCATAATGGTCAACTCTTAAATACAGGATGACTATTTGAAAAAGACCTTAATTCTTGATGGAACAACCAAACTGGTATTTGGTGCCTTAACAAATACCATGGGAGGGAGTGGGAAATGACACATACAAGCCAAACAGAACAGAAATGACTGAATAGCAAATCACCTTTACCTCTGTAGAAACTGAAATTTCTTAACTATAACCTACGCTTAGGGGAAAACACATAATTTCTGCTTCAAAACAGGGCAAATTAGAGTACAACATTATAAAAGAATGTTGACATCTAATTTGACATCTAAAGAAAGGTTATAAGGTTTCAAATTGAATAACATCCTTTGAAAATTACAAGGTTATGAATATTTGAATTATGTACCTGGTAAGTCATCTTGTGCACAGTCTTTGTCAGAGAAATGAGAAAAGCAAAAACATCCAGTAAATTATTAAAATTCTTTCAGGTAAGGAAATTGCAGGTTAATAGTCTGGCTTGCTAAGCAGTACAGAAGGTCAGTGACATTTGTCTGTCTTTGTGGTGAATGCAAAGGCTAACAATAGCATGCCTCAGGACACTGTGGTGGCTCCCACTGGGCTAAAGTGTTGCCAAGTGCATGTGACGCCATAGCTTCTAATTTGGCACATTATATTTTTCATGTTATTGCTTCCTCCCTCTTTACTGTACCTGAAGGTTTCCAATTTGAAAGCATCCAGCATGGTAAAATATTCATGGCAAAACTAAAGCTAAAAAAAAGGTCAGTGGGAATCATTTTAGCATCACGATTTTCATTTTTACTGACAAAAAGTTATTAAAATGACATTTGTTGTGGTCTGTACCAAACAAACATTTTCTTCTTACATCTGAAGAAAAATATTTTAGGCCGTGACATCTCTGTAGCACCATAGAGCTTCATTAGAGTGCTGGTTTTCCCACATATTTTACCTTTATCAAAGAATTACAGCTTCTGCAATTTGGATATTTCACTTGGCCATATTGCAATTTCGATAACATTTCGATTAATTACGTAGCCTGAGGCTGTCCGTCCAACCTGCTTATATGTCTTCAAATACATCGTTCCTGCTTGAGGTGACTTAATCATAATTATGATAATTGCAAAATATGTTAGCTCATATGGTTTTAAGGTGCTGTGCATTTTTCAGAACTACTGTATATCAAATATTGAACTTATTAAAGCCCAATAAAATCCAGGAGAAAGTTACCACTTGATTAATTCAAGGGTTTGCATCACAACTGGGATATTTTTCATGCTGATGACTGAAACACACATTTGAGAAATTAGAATATATCTCCTATCCTTCCTCAGCAAGCAGCCGCTTTTGTAGTTATTCAAAGCTTAGTAATGATGCATACATAACCTTAATGTATTGGTGAGAATCTCACCCTGTTAACATCACTTAGTGAGAAAATAGATCATTTGAATGTGGCACACAGCTAATTTGATGATGAAACATAAAATCAGAATCTGGCAGCTCTGTCACTGTAAACCTCATGCTTAGAGACTGAGACCAAATGGAGACATAAAATGAAAAGTAAGAGCAGCTCTGGGGAGAGGAGGCGGTTGTAGATGAAAATGTGAGTGGCAGATAGGAGGGGAGGTAGACTGGCAGAGAGGTGGGTGTGGAGAAGAGTCACACAACCATGAGGAATTGCATAATGGCTGGGGACGGGGAGGAGAAGGCCTCAGCGGGTGGGGGTGCTTCCTGTGAATTACCAGCTACATTTATGAAGCACTCCAGCAGCAGCATGCTAATGAAAGACTTGATAAGACAACAGAGCAAGAGTCAAGTGCAAGTCCTCTGCTGAGGCATCGTTTCTGCAAAACTATCCCTTTTCTCTCTCTATTTAAAAGTGATGACAGAAGACCTGTATAAGGACTTTGTAAAGCCTTGGCACCTATAAAGCAGAGTTACATATTAAAAGGGGCATGGTTTAATCAGTATGAGATAGTTTGAGATATGGGTTAAAAGAGTCCATCAAGGAAGGTGTAGGTCATTCATCCTTGTGTGCCTTTCTTCTTTTACTACATACAGAGTGCCAATAAGTGCTCTATGTGTGAGTGGCTACAATGCTGGTGGATGATCATGGACATAAAACATAGACCAAGGCTCAGGAAAATCAATACCAGTGATGGAGACCGTTTACTGTTTCATTATTCCAGATTCATGACCTACCACCGCCCCATGCTGTTGTTGCCCCCAGGCTAAAGCTCATTGTCACTCACATTTGCTCATTAAGTGCCAATCACACAGTACTCCAGGCTATAATTTTGCCAGCACTTGGTGGCACTGCAGATGTCACATAATGATCCCCTGCCTACTTCCTGCATAATTCAATGTAGGTGCAGTTGACAGAGTTTACCCTTGACGATGAACTCTGTCTCTGTGTAAACTGCTAGAGAATTGGGTCAACTTCAATTTTTTATTGTTCAGTTTTCTCTGTGGGCAGAATGAATAGGTAAAACAGTGCTACCTGCTGCTCCATCTCATTTTGCAAGTTTAAATTTGGCAATGTGTTTTAGCCTGAAAGTAAATGAAAGTGCTCTCTGTGTGCTAGCTGCATTTCATTTGAACTGATGAACAGCGTTATATGCCCTCGAAAAATACCAGTGTAAACCTTCTGCTTTGATGATGTACAATCTCATTAAAGGCCTGCATCTCATATTGTACATCACATAAAAGACTCAGGTCTAATATGCATTTATTATCCTCTTACGTGCATGCTGTAGGAGCAAACATGTGCTTAGCTCTGATATCGTTGGAAGAGGACAGTAAATAGTGAGTAGTAAGTGGTTGGCATTGCTTTGTCTTCATGTAACATTTACTGTATAAGACCTTCAAAGAGTCAGCTGTAAAAAAAAAAGAAAGACAGATAAAGTTTGATCTGAGGGATGAATCTGGGTTTAGGCCCCAAGGCCCAGCCAAACTAAGGCTTTGAAAAGGATGTCTATAAAAACAGGGTAAAATGGCATGCCATGTAATAGCACAGTACAATTAAAAAAAAAAAATTCAATGTTCCCATGGACAACTGTGATTTAATATGAAGTGGTGCCCCGGCATGGCAGTGAGTGAAATGAAAAGTGTCATGTGTCAGCAGCCATGATCCTGACTTTAATTGACAAGTTGTCATAGTTCAGGCAATTGGGAGGCAAATAAATCATTCACAGCCCAGAGAGACAGAGACCTGGGACAATTCAGGCTTCTGTTCCAACAAGTAAAAAAAAAAAAAAAACGCACGCACACACAGATTGCAGAGTGAAAGCCATGTGAGCGTGCAGAAAGCAGAAGAAGAATGGTAGTATTTTAAAACAAGACGAGAAGCCTTAACTCATTCTAGTGACTCCCGCAGGATACAGTGTTCACGTTCCTCACGTGTTCCTCACATTACAAGAAAATGAAATGACATTAATAATTATGCTATTCTTCTCTTCAGAGGGTGGCACAAGAGAAGATGCTAAAATCATGAATGAACTGTTTATTTACTGTAAGTGGTTTGCATAGAAATTATGTTCTGGATTCAATTTGTATCCAACCAATTTAAAGTTTCTGTGATTATTTAGCAGCCTGGCACTGGCTGAGAAAGATTTAATCACAGCACCTTTGATGAATCATTTTGTGTTATAACGTCACTGCGGTTTAGCGGCACTTTTCATATTACAGGCTGATTGTTACGTGGTCTGGTGTGGTTGCTGTGGACCAAGTATGGATTCAGAGGCTGAATGGGGGTGAAGGTGGGTATTTATTGTGCAGCAGAAAAATGGTAAAAAGGCTGGGCTGGCTGGTCGGAAGGTGGTGGAGAGCTGCAGGTGGTGTGTGGCTGAGGTGGCAGGCTTGGCAGAGTTCCTGGAGGAAAAGCAGATAAAAATACAGTCAGTACCGGTACCGGCAAGATGCTAGGCACTGAAGGCAACCATAAACTAGTTTGGGCATGTAGTATACCACATACTAACGAGGAACGGTATAATATGGCACAGAACAAAGGAACTGGAACTGGAGTTCTTGAGTAGTTGGTGATGACATGATGGTTTTCAGCTGAGCAGAGTCCTGGGAGCAGAAGACCACACCTCTGAACCACACCCACCTGACAGACAGGGAAAAAACAAAACAGAGGGAGGGAGGAGGCAGAGGAGAATAAAGCCATGGCAGCCTGGACCATGACACTGATAGTAGAAAACATATCTGTCCTGCTGCCTTTAAATGACTGCAATGATTTAATAAACTGAATGTTTCCAGGTAATGTCTCCACATGCATGAATTATTAATCTTTAGTTTCTCATGCACTTCTTTACATCATTCTTGCTACGATATATACGCTTAAACAGCATTTGTGTTGTAGATCTAAAGTTGTCTACCTTATAGAATGTCTGGTCAAAGTGCATCACTTTATTTAGCATTTTAGCATTTAGTTGCTATGAATTCCCATCACACATTTAATTTGAGATTATGGATAGAATCATATCACACAAGCATCAACTAAGTGATGTGGTAAAAATATTGACCGTCAGCACAATGTCAATAACCAATTTTCATCAGTGTGTCTTGTGTTACCTCATTTGCCTTGAACTCCCATGTCACTGTACATCTCCAACATTTTGTAGTATATGATGTCCAGGATACAAATGTTTGAGCAATCTCAAACATCTCAAATTCAGCTTCACTGCTATGAAAACCGATGGATTGCTATGTAAATCTTCCCACATTATTTTGATAAATTATTCATTCTAATGAATTTTTCAAGCAAACATTACAGTTGGTTCCAGCTGCTTGTGTAGCTTATGAAGATCAGATGCTATTTTTGTTGTATGATATCAATGAACATCACCAGAGTATCTTGGTTGGACCAAACAAACTATTTAAAGACATGCATTGGGATCTGAAAATTGACATTTAACTCAATTAATCAAGAAAACAATCTGCAGATCCATCTTTAAAGCAGTTGTAGATGTTAATACAATTTTAAAAAATGCCAAGAGAAATCATATGAGTCCTGTTTAATGTCATGTACAAAGTTGACGATTTGAGTTGAGAGTGGCGCTAAATTGAAGATCATGAAGAGTCTAATAGTCTTACTAGGTGCTTTACAAAAAAAGCCAGTTATCAGGCTTCACTCTTTCTGCCAAAACAACCTCATTAAAGGGTAAAGCTTGTGTGAAATAGAGCAACCATTATCTATTATAACCCCAGTTCTACATGCATAGGGAGAGCCCTTTAACTAGCTTCTCTGCATTTTCATTATTGCTCCAATAATGGATAAATAACTTGAAATTACAGACCTTACATTACAGGAGGTGAGGTCTAACTTTGCTTAGATAAGAACCCACATACAAACTTTCAGTGTGCCTGGTCAGAAATATGAGCTTTTAAGTCTAAGTAAGAGTGCTGCCTGTTTTCACAGGACTACATAGTTTTTAACGACTAAATTTTGTATTTTTTTTAGATTACTTAACCTATTCATCAATCATTGTGCATATTGCATATGTAATTCCCATATTTTTTTTAGAGAAACTAAAAGGGTTGAGTTTCCCTGAGATATTAGAGCTCAAAATAGGGCTGGGAAATCATCTGCCCTGAGGAGTCAATAGTCTGAAGCTTTTCAGTCCAACCAACAACCAAGCCTTGTTTATTGCTTGCACCATTTTGCTATTGTGGAAAACATTTTCCGAGTATAACTTCATGCCTTCTCCAACCATTTACCACACCACCATCAAAGTGCTGGGGTTAGAGAAAGTGGCCAAGGTGATTTCAGTGGTTCGTTTGTCTACAAGCAGACAAATATTTCAACATAATAATTTCTGATAAAAACTTCCATGCATAGCACTTGATTGTCTGAGATAATTACAATTAATAGCATCATTTAGTCAATAGCACTTACTTAATTACTAACAATTAACAACTTTATTTCTTCAGTTAAATACAATGGAAAACTATGAGCATGATAAAAATATGAATATATGTAATGTAATTAGACATTAGGCATCCATGTACCTTATCTCAATATATATTTATAATTTGTATCATCTTTAGTATTAGACATTGTATTCGTTCGTGTAGTCTAATACATAAACTTTCACTCACAGATAGACAGAAGCAACAAAACTTACATATACCCTTCCCTTCCAGAATGTGTTTCCCACTATAAACCTACTCTGTGGCAAAGGAATAATGTATAATGGGTAAAATACAACGGTAATCTCCAGCTTGGAAAAAGTGCTATAGAAAGCCTTTTCCAGGTTGCTGCTTCAGAGGCAGTCAGATGTGAAGAATTAAAGCTGCTCAGAGTGAGTAACAGCACTGAAGGCCAAAAATTCTATTTCCATCTGGATTTGATTTAAAATGTAAACACACTTCGTTGCAACACCAAATTCTCAGCAGTGTTGCAACTCATGACATGTCTACAGGCATTATCTAATCCCCATTACATTTGACTAGTTGCTCATGTTCTTTTTCCTTATTCTGTCTCAGTTCTTTCTCTTGCCCCTTCACTCTTCCTTGAATATTTTCCCACTCTGATGAACCTTAATTGAATTTGATTCTAATATCTTTTGATACAGGTCACGCAGACAAATATATAAATAAAAGCTATTAATGAAGGGGTTACTGAAATCCTTCTATCTCTCCATTCTTCACTCTTCTGGGATCTGGCTCAATCTGAAGGCTGTTTTTGGCGATTAGGTCCTTGGTGTTCTCAGCTGAATGGCTCTTTTATCAGCCACTATGGGTTTTTTCTAGTTCTTGCCTCCCAGCTCAGTGTGAGAGGGGCTTAGATGCACCCCTCTCATCCCCCCTTTTCCCATGCTCCATTTCTTCCCCCTTTCCTCTCCTCTGCTCTCCTCTCCTGGAGGGACTGCCATCCAGTCTGTGTGTACAGATGACCTGTGTTATCATCAGCACCACAGCAAATGAATTTACTCCCCTGCAAGTCTCCTGAGATGGCCACCAACTCCTTCTTGTCTTTACAGTGACACATGGCTATCTGGGTTATTCTCACTTACACTGATGCATGCCACAGGGCCAACGATAAATGGTGAGACATGACTTATTATGTATGTGGACATAGACTGTGACACTCAGCAAGGTTATGACAACCTCAAAGGCCATTCAAGGCAATTACTGCATGTGTTGTAGATATGAAGGAAGTCTGATTGGAGGTAAATGTCATGTATTCGCCATAGGACAAACAAGCTGATGAATCATGATGTACTGTACAGAATGGTAACTGTCTATCTGCCATGTATTTTTACCCTGTGACACATGCCTTTAATGTATGCACACACACAAAAAAAAAGAAATGGAGAGACATTCACACATACAGGAATATGCTAAAATTAAATTAGCGTATTAATGTGCATTTAGCAAGAATGTGCTTATTAGATTCCAATTGTGTATAGTAATATGCATTTAGGAAGAACCTGTAAACACTGGGGATCATCATTTTGGTCACTAAGTAGTAGTGAGAATCTACCACTTTTATGTGCTTTTTGAATTATTGATTTTTCAAATTGAGTATCCAGCGAAGTGAGGGAATTGAGCAAAGACTTACGCTTGCATTACAGCATACTGCACTATACCGCATATTCAGTTATGGTCTTTTGTTTGGCAGATTGTTGATAGTGGGTATTCCAAAATGCAGGCTATTTTAAGGCCTGCTAATTAGCATTGCATTTTCCTTCTAGGGTTTGAAACAACTTGGAGAGAAAGATAATTAAGTGTTCTATTTTGTGCCACTATTTGTGGCTCGTTCCTGACTTAATTGTGGCTAATTAGGCAGCGATGTGAGTATTGATAAGGAGTGAGGTGACACGTCTTGTCAAGGCAAAAGCATCAAAACAGCAGCTCGTCACAACTATTAATATGCCATAAGACTTCTACTGGACTCTTGTGATCAGCCATAATCACACACACACACACACACACACACACACACACACACACACACACACACACACACACACCGAAACAACTAAAATTAGTTACATCTATAAGTTCTACATATTTTGTTTGAATTTATGCCTATATGTAAAATTCCTGTCTCATAAATCAATCCCTTCATTCGTGTTCAGTGTTGTATGTAGTTGTTATACAAACAGCTGGATTCTGACTATTTACTGCAAATGGCAAATGTTGGTCAAGTCAGTCAGCTTTCAACTGCTATGTACATAGCTACAATGCACCAATCAGTGATCCACTCAGAACCTTTATCATAAACAAAGTCATGTACATTCATTATTTCAAATCAATTAACTTACATGCTACCAAGAAAATACCTCACTACTACTAAAAACTGATTCAGCTGTTATTCTCATTATTTCCTTCTCCCAAAAAATCAGCAATCTCAGGTCTTCATTAAAACATAATTATGACTGTTGTGTTAAATGCATGCCATATTAATTAAAGCACAT
This sequence comes from Larimichthys crocea, assembly GCF_000972845.2. Taxonomy (NCBI): domain Eukaryota; kingdom Metazoa; phylum Chordata; class Actinopteri; family Sciaenidae; genus Larimichthys; species Larimichthys crocea. The sequence continues at coordinate 26,092,508 of NC_040011.1, forward strand.
GAGGCCAATTTACTTTGTGTGCTCAAAGTTACATTATCAGTTGCTGACAAGCAATGTAGCTAATGTTTCAGAAACAATTCTTAAGCACCAGGTCTACTTTACATGACTTTATGTAAACTTCACTGAGCACAATGATGGCAATACAGCATTACTGATCTTTTTTAACCAAATATTCTGTAGTTCAGCTCAGCTAAAAACACAGGAACACAGCCTGTTTGTAACCAGTACTGACACCTACGTCTCCTCTGTGAGCACCGTGGGAAACATACAGGGAGCCGAAAAAAGTGGCGCTTGACTGACAGCAAATTAATGCATCCTTTTAGATTTAATGCATCAGATGCATCACTGATGTTTTAAGGGACATTGTTGCAATGGTGCACATTGGCACAACCAGATTCCGACCAGTTTTGTAATATTAAGTATCTACTGATAAATATTGTACTTTGATCAACTCTATTTTGGGCAATACAAACCATTCAAATGTGCCCAGATTGGCCCCTGACATTGATTCTTCAGCTTGGCTTTGGATAGTTATAATTAGCCATTAAGACAATCAAATGCTCAAACCAAAAACTAGCACAAATAATAACAATTCAAATCTTTAGAGCTCAAAAAACAGTGTACTGTATAGATAATATATATTCTACTTAAGTAACTTGTCCAGAGAAAAGTTCAGCTGACCTCCAGTGGTTTAACTTCAAACATTGCTGCAGATATGTACATGTGTACCCTCGGGGTGCAACATGACATCACTATTGGGTGTGATTACAAGTTGAGCAGAGGACACCGATACACACTGCTGGGACCAGTTACTTTTTAATAGTTTCTCATCTGTCAAAGGACAGCGGTTTTGTCAGCCACACAAGAATAAACATGTCCATCATTGAAAAGTAGGACAAGGTGTAAAGCAGACATTATGTTTTCCATCCAGTTCAGTTCTTCTGTTTACTTGTTTATAATTACCAACCTCACCCTGCAGCCTGTTGACTTTTTTGCGCTTAAAGTGCCACAAGCACATTTCATGCAATTTACCTCCTGAATAATTTCTAATTGATTGGGAATGAGGGACAACACAGGTTGATATATTGTTGGAATATGGGATCCTTTTAGGCAGAAAATTTATGGGGAGTAAATGTCCTCCATATTTCATGTTGTCAATTCAGTTCATGCCAGTAGTACTGCATTTGTGCAATTCCCCAAGTCAGAAGGTTAGAATAATGCTGGTACTATCTGTCACTTAAGACCCTGGCTGAATATGGCAGAATGGAGGAGCAGGGGATCAGTGTTTACCCACCTGGCCAATTAGAAGACAGCGAAACCTACAAGATGGAGTCTGCCTCCAGGAGCAGGTACTAGTCGCTGTTGTGGCACTCACCAGTTGCTAGGCAACACCATCTATCTGTTATTGAGCAAACTTGTTGTGGGTATGGCTATTATATGTATAAATCACTAGTAATCTTGGCACTTCAGATAAGGTGGTGCACTTGTGTTGAAAAAAAAAAGCTTTGATTTATTCTTGCAAGAGCATTTGAAATTGATCACCCCAGACTGAGTAAGATCAAGCAATGTAAATACATTTCCAATCAGAAGAAACACTAGAATATGAGGCTCTCTATATAAAAATGAAAGCTATGAGAAAACATCACATTTTAAGCGAGCACAGATTTATCAGCAGCTTCTAAATTGTCCGACGCTCCCGATTCAAGAGATTAATCTTATGTGAAATTCCAGGTAACACTGCATAGTGTGTTGTAGTTTGCTAAAGGAAAAATGAGCTATGGGTTTCTGTAAAAATTTGATATATGCGCTGCTTGGCAGGGGATGCGGCGTAAGCAGAAATGATGAGAGCGCTGACACATTGGCATACATCACATGGAAAGCTGTAACAGCCCATAGAATCTATTTCAAATTAAATACCTACTTTACGTCTATTACAACAACTATTCTACAAGATGAATCCAAAACTACCTAATAACTTTTAGTATATTAGCATATCTTTATTAATTTCTGAGTGTGTTTATATGCACTTAGTATACACAGCACTTCACATCCCAATTATGAATATAATATTCTGTACACTATTATTCAACAACACTATCATCCAAATATCACCCCATTATATTTTAATTTGGGGACTTTATTATCTGAATATTACCACAAAAAAAGATCCTACATAGACAACAATTAACGGAAAATGAGATTAAGCATTTAATGCCTCAGTATCTCTAGATTTAAATCAACATGTTGTGATTTTATCATGTTTGTTTGAGACTCAATAAAGGTACAAACTTTTAAATTGAAGAGTTGGGTTCTTCCATAATATAAATGTGAATGCAAAAACACTGAATTTAATGATGTCCCTGTAATGCTGCTGACAATGAGACTTTGCCTAAAGATATAAATATATTTATTGCAGGCATATATTACCAACACTTAAAATTCTGGATTAATGCACAAATTTTAATATCAGAGTTGGGCTGCATGATGCATTATACAAACAGAGAAAGAGAGAGAGAGAGAAAGAGAGAGAGATGAGGGCAACTAGCCAAATCATGTCTATTAGTACCGCATTTTCCCAGAGCCCCAGCATGAAAGGTACACTCCCTGGCCAATGCATTTTTCTCTGTATATGTAATTATTTCATTAAATATTATATCAGTCGTGTAGCCTACAGCTGCTTAGTTCAAAGGAAATTTGGTATCACGGCCTAAAGCCTGACTCACATACACACATCAACATCCCTCTCCTCTCTCCTTTCCTTTTTCTCACTCTGTCTTGCTCTCTCTTTCTCTCTCACTCAGGCACAGTCCAGCAGTGCCAGTTTTGCCCCAGGCTGACTGATCACAGGAAGGAGCAACATTTTTGAATTCAGGGGAGGATTGAGTCACACAGTCCCAGCATCAGGCTCTACATGTTACCCAGCTTTACGGTTTTTCACTATTACAAACCGCTATGATTCAAATGGAATTTTAATGGCTACTCCGCTAAAACCATTTTATTGTCTTCTTCTATTTGTCGCTGGATTTGTCTCCTTCCTGATAATGCTCTTTGTGTTCATTTTGGTATTTGCGTCGTCGTTTCAGGCAAGGTATGTTGGTGGTCTACTTAGAGAAATTCAGCGAGATCCTTCTGGTAGTTCCAGAAATCTCACTGTGATTTTTGGCTTTTGACCCATTTAAATGGCAAGCAATACCTACTGTATTTGACAACTCCACAGACCAGGCTGCATATGCAAAGAGCTGAGCAGTTCTATTCAAAAGTGACTTTTCCATTTCATTTAGTACATTTGAGTAATTATTAGAGCACACCCTCAGGCTGAGAAGACTTCTATAATTCACTCGAGTAAAAATTTAAACCTGTAATCAGTCAAAATAGACATGAGTATGACATGCGGAAATATTTTGTATCTCCCCAGCAGAAGTTATAATACAATATTGAGAACATCTTGCTGACCCTGTTGTAACACAGCAGTAATTTCTCCCCTCCTGGTAACAATACCAGTTTGGATAAGTATTATATTTAGGATGAATCAGAATATAGATAGATAGTCATAATCTTGACCCTGGTGCCAATACAAATTAAACTGCAGGTGAAAACTTCAGCCATTATAACCTTTAGAAACTGAGGGAAATTACAATTCCTGTATTATGCAGGTATTGACATTCTCAACCAGCTGCCGAGCATGGATGAGTTGTAATACCTTGGAGGAGCTCACCTATTTATATTCATAGTCGTTCCCATACAGGAGGGGGCAGTGCAGTGAACCTCTCTGACTTCTGCCAGCGGAGGGATTCAGAGAGAGAACGATGTATAAAGTGAAAGTTTAAACCCAGGGCTTATGGACACAGAGACCATAATCCTAACAAAATCTCCCTCTGCTATCCTTCACAATCAACTTAAGACGATGACCTTTGGTTATAGTTTCAGTCACATACTCTGTACTCAAGGGTGTGTTAAACAAGCAATTTAATCAATAGGTGGAGGTCAGTTGCATAGATTTAAAACACTGTGAATAGTCTTAATATATAGATAGTAGATAACTGACTAAAGTAAAAAAAAAAAAAATCACTTAGTTGAAAGTTGACTCGCTGTGTGACTGACTCCTCGCTTCTTTTGTCTGCTTGTTTTCCATGTTGTTTTAATTCAAAGTTTGGGGGCAGTGTTGCAAATGAGTTTCACGCATGTTATGCAAATTATTTCATTTTGGATGTAAATAAATTCTCCTCTTCTTCTTTGCTCTTCCACCAGCACAGACACATGACACCCATAGATGGAAAAATGGGGTTTGATTTCACACCATCCTCGTCTAAGCTGTGAGGGCCGGTCATGGGTCTCTTTATGAAGTGTTCAGGGATATTCCTGCTCCTCTCTACTCTATCTGTCTGTCTTTTCTTCCCCCTATTGAACAAGGCCATACACACACTAACACTCATATATGCTTGACAAGATTCAGCATTAGCTGGTGTATGAAACATTTTCTAACTGCTGCACAAAGTTAACGGAGACCCAGTTAATCACAGAAACAAACAAATTAACCTTTAAATACCAGTAGGGACATTTAAGTGCTTATACTCGTTTTGCGTCTATTAGATTCTCACACACAATCAACCCCCCACCCCCAAAAACCCCTTTGCTGTTGGATGGGAAGTGAGGTGAGCCTGTATGTGGGACATCACAGAGCTCATTAATGTGACTGTGCAATCAAATCAGGTCAGATGGATGCATTGGTGCCTAGAGGAGGGATTTCATTGCCAGCTTAGAAATGCCTTATAATAAGTTAATTAGACATTCACTTAATGGTCCTGCAGCTATCCTATCACTTGATAGTTCCTTGATAGGGTTTGGGTCTTGAAAATTGAGTGTCACAGACTAGTGCCTTATCAGTCCAGTGAAGTAATAGCAGAGTCCTCATTAGGATTAGAAACAGCCTGCTTCCTGACTTTGAATTTAACCATCTGAGGACGTAAATAAAACTATCACAACTAAACCAATTTGCAACCAATTTGGTAAAGACTGAGACATTAATTAAGATTTCTGGTATGGGGATTCTTCTGACTCTTACAATATGAGACCCATATGTATGATATTTGGAAACAGCTGTCTTTGAAGGCAAACACTTGATATGTTGGATTTTGGGGTTGGGTAGTCTGGAAAATAAAAAGTCGAGGTGTTTTTCTTTTTCTGGCTTGTTTGTTTTGCTGTTGTTGTTTATCTAAGGATGACTGGATACAGGTTTGAATGATGATGATTTATGATGAATGATTCAAAGTCAAGTTCACTGATTAGTTTTGTTTTTTTACCTGCACGTCTGAGCAGCAAAATGTTCAGTGTGCCTTATGTTGCTGTCACAATTTGTGATCAGAATCAAGACAGACTGACAACAAACTGTCACAGAAAGAAAGTTTATGTAATGTTATTTTGCTGTCAGTTTGTACCGCAGGCTGTGAAAAGCTAACTAGTTAACAGTTATGAGTCAGACTCAAGACAATTATAATAGTCTAAAACTGGAAGTCTCCCACAAGCCCATCTTCCTTAAAAGGGGAAGGCTTGGCTGCTAACACACAGGTGCAGTAATGCTGTAGGTAGCTTAATCACAGACTGTAACAGAGGTGGAAGAATTACTCAGGTCCATTATTTAATTAAACTAAAACCCACTGTGAAAAAAAAGTATTGCACTGCCAGTGTTGCACTCTTATATATGATGTTTTTATCAATATTATTGCTGCATTAATGTGTATGTTGCATTCTACTTATACTGAGTTTTGGCCTACATTTTGTCTGCAATGCTCCATTAAATTTGTACTTATCAAAGGCCAAAGTGACCATGCCCTGAAAATGGATTAATGCCATGCCTACTACATCATTTTTTTCTCATTGTCTAAAACTGATTATTATATCATAATATACATTTTGTACGCATTAAGTAAAAAATATAGGTTACTACATACAAAAAACTGTTAACTTATTATTAATTTTCATAAAGCAGAGTGTGTGCATGTGTTACAATCTGGAATGTTATAGAAGTTTATAAGTTGTTATATTGTTATGAAGTTAAGATTCTTAGACTATATAATGAACTCATGAAATAATAAGATGAACAGGTGCTTGGTTCAAAGTGAAAAAACAGAAATTACAGTATAACATGCAAGTTCGGTGAACTGGAAACTCTAAACTGTGTTTTCTTTGCGACAGACTGAAAACCTGTCAAGGTTGAACCCTCTGTTTTGCCCAATGCATGCTGGGATAGGATTCAGCCCCTTGTGACATTAAACACAATAAATGAGTAGAAAACGGATGGCTGGATATAGTCAGTGTAAAAGTAACTGTCTGTCTCTCTCTCTTTCTTGACAGTTTTTCAGTATTATCATTATCGGACTAGTTTCAATCATCTAGGCCTTATCCCTCATGGCTGCTGTCTCAGGGGAAAAGCCCAGACAAAGTGGCATCTGTGGAATTACAGGAAATCAAGGGTAACAAGATAACTTTGAAGAAATAAGAGCTGCTGGCTCAATCATTGCAATGGTAATTATGTAATTCATTACACAGTCTGCACTACATTTGTAAAGGACTATACACACTAAAAACTAAATTACACTAAATCTGAGTAACCAATAGATAATCAATACATCACGGGAGTAAACAAGGAAATGTAGTTAAAGTTCATCACCGAACAAAGGCCTTGTAGTGTTGTATATACTAATTTGGCTTAGGTAGTAACATGGTAATTGCAGTAAATGACTAGTAATCAGTGGCACACTGCAAAATATAAACACATACATACAGACAAATGAATTTCTCCTTAATTAATGTGTCTCCTTTCTTCATGAATGTAGTAACAACTTAACTGTGTTGTAGAATATTGTTATTCACAGTCTCAACCAATGTCTGGTAATGACCCTTTAAAAAGTGGAGCAGCTCTGCATTGACAATAAAAGCGTGCAATGGGTCAAAATCAGGATTTAAGATGAAAATGTGTAAATTAACCAGTTTTGTTTTGTTTGGTCGTTACAGGAATCAAGTTGTATTGAGTTGAATGAAACAATGCCAACATTACTGATGCTTTATGTTAACAGTTAAACATTATTTATGTCCATGGCATAATTCCAATAATGCAGGTACTTATAGAGCAAATATGGAGAAAACAGGAAGTTGGGAGTATGGGAGATAGACCAGCACAGTGCTGAGGGGTGAGAGGGTTGAGTCATTTTCCTGCACTGGAACAACTTATTATACTTTACTACTGAAATTACTCCTGGCTGTTGTGCCTATAGCCAGTCACTGACAGGTCTTTTTATCTGTTCTTTTCTTCTTAGGCCTGCAGCTCACTAAGTAGCAAAAATGTTCAGCTCACCTGAGACCAGTGGCAAGGTCACTGGAGATCAAGAACCCACCTGCTCCACTGTTTTTTTTTTCACGGTGGGAGTGGGGCTATACCTCCAGCTGGCAAATGGCTGAAAACTACTTTGGTTAGAACAGATGTGTCAATTGTAGAGAAATGTATTAAATTGTATACTCTACTATTTTCGCAGATACTCTGAAAAATTTGTCACTGTCAGCTTTTAAGAAATACACTCACCAAGAAGGTCTAAGAAGTTATTAAATCTAGTGATGCAGTTGCCAATTTAGGAACACTGCTGTAAGCAGCTATGTTTTCAGCTTTGCACCATTTCTGTGTTCAGACTGCGAGCAATCACTTTGCTGTGCTGCAGTCAGTGGGTGATTTGAGTTCACTGATTGATAGCTGTAGTGTCAATGGTGTTGCAGCAGTAGGAGGGACACAGTGCACCGCAAGTCTACAGCATGTGATTGTGTAATATTGCATTTTCAGTTACAGCAAATGTTTCTATGCCAACATGTAATAAAAATCATTTTAACATCAGCTAATACTTCAGACAAAAGCCAAATTAAGCACTGAATGCCTCAAAAGTCATTTATTGCCTGTTTTACATACTGAAATGCTTGTTATGAATTTACATGAATTAGGCAAGATCTTGTGTAGAAAACAGTGCATTATGGGCTTTGTTAGTAAATTATCATAAACTTAGTTTATTGTTTGTTTATCATGCACATTTAGTGAATTAATTTCAATGATCAATTGAGGAGTACAGCAAAACATTGCTTTTCTCGTTGGCAATCAACCAATGTAAATTGAGGCACTCATTAAGACCGGCATTGTAATTGCTTGGTGGTGTTACACTTTGATTTACTGTCATCAATAAATAAAATACAATCACTGCCGTTTGATTATATTGTGTTTGTTATTCTCAAGTGATGAGATGAGCCTGTTAAGAAGTTAATGTATGATTTACACAAAAACATAATTTAGAGTATGTAAGAGTGTTCTTCAAGTAACATGTAATTCTTTTGCTGTGTGCTGTACTTTATGGTCAGCTGCAAGAACCGGCAGCTTCGACAATAGTGAAGTAAAATAATTCTGAAAATGTTTTGCCCAGTGGTGTTTTGAAAAGGACCATTTTAAGAACATAAAGAGCGAGAGGGAACATTTCTTAGAGGCGAGGTCCTTATGTGTTGTATCAATTTCTTATGTCATGCAGTTGTTACCCTTCTCTAGTGGTGCATAAAGCCCCCAGAAACATTCCTTTAGGAGCTAAGCTCAAGGGTTTTTAACACCGAGATATAAGTCAGCTGCTGTGGGATTGCACAGTTCATTCCCAATGTTAGCAGGAAATGTTTTTTGCTTCTTTTTTAAAATGTAGTTAGTAATGCATAAGTCAGGATCCAATTGCATGGGTTGCAAAAAAGCATTTTTCACAATGTCACATAGACATAAAAAAAAGAAATCAAGTGCTATCTGATTGTTCTGATGCAAAACATTTATGATTAGCAGTCCACTAGAAAGCAAATTAAGTTTTTTTTTTTTTTTACAAGAACACAGAATCAAATATACATGTGTCATCCTCATTTCACAAATAAATGAGCTTTCCGGGGAGAAAAAAAGAGGTTTAGACTTGCTTTCTAATCATCTTTGAGAGTCAAACCTCTCAAGCACATCTGTCATATACTAATTAGTAGAGGTAGCTACTGAATGGACTGCTGTGTTATAGTATACAGAACATCATGTAATCGAAGGGTGACATCCACTGACAATGTGACAATAAACATAGAACTATGTAAGGTCAAGAATCACTCACATTTACAAGACAGGTATGGCAATATCTGAGTGGAGAACCTAGCAGTTCATTCTAAAGACACTTTTCTTTGAAATCTGTCAGTATAGTCAAACATCATCAAAACATCTGGAGCTGTTTTTTTTGCCCTTTTTATTTAAATTTTGCTGTTAAATGAGGATATAAGGTTTCTTTAAATGGCTCCAAGCTAACTGAAAGCATTGCGGAGTGCATTTAACTGATGGTATCAAGCTTTGGCTAACTAAGTAATGTAATATTGATGAGGGACAATTACCCATAATGGCATAGAGCTCTTTCTGGTCTGTGTCACCTATTAGCTATTTTAAAGCCTGGACTGTGGTGAGATCCATTGCTGGTGGCAGATACTGCCACGGATTTATTCAATTAGTTAAATTCTTCTTCTTAAGGTGTATATGCTTTTTTTGGTTTAGCTTTGGCTATTTTTCTTTCACCTCGACAGCAATACTATGAAAATAGTAACATGAGAAACGTAATCATACCATCTAGTTCTCACTCAATAAGTACTGTATAAAGAGGTAGTAACATTTTATATATATAATTCCTGAAATTCACATTTTGTGCATGACAAATGTTACCAAAGAAACAAGATATCTTTAGTCCTCATATGTTATATATAAATGGAGAACTAAAATTGGAATTAATACAACCCTAATGCAGATCAGAGCAGGTATCGATTGTTTTTTTATTACTTTTTCACTATACCATGTGATATTTTTTATGTAATAGAGTAAAAGTCAACCCTCATTGATATAAAAGGGGCGAACAAAGTATTGGAAACACTTTTCCTAGCGCAGGAATTATACCACGGCCATTAAAATGAATTACCCACATAGCCAGTTCAAATAAAGGCATGCCAAACAGGCCATGTGGATAGTTCATTTTAGAGTGCCTTTGAGAAGAGAAGGACATTTTACCATTTAAAGTAACATTATATATGAATTGGTTTATGCAATTTTTCAAACGCTAGCGAGCTGACAACTTAAGTAACAGCTAAACATTAGGCAAGTGCAACAACACAAGACATCGCCACCAGATAATATTACTGACTAGTCCACCAGCAAGATGCCTCAGCGTGTCTTTCAGCTCATCTCTTCAGCCTTCAGCCAGCAAGTTTTTCAGCCTTATACAAAGACCTTGCAAACGACTCTGAATCAGTCCCAGATTTTACTCTTGTCTAGCAGCCTCTCACTCAGTCACTCTCTCATTTTCTCTTCGTAGATTCCTCTGTCGTCTCCTTCCGACTCTGCGATGTTCTGCCTCTGCTGAGCCCGATTACGTTGCCCACTTGCCCGGCTCCGGTTATGGTGCCCATTCTGGCGTCCATCTGCACTGAGGAAATTGTACCCAAAAGTTAGATAGTGTGAAAACAGGTGTACAGAGTGCAGAGTGGGAATAAAAGAGGCACCATTCACACTGTCAGTGTAGCATCAAAATGATTTGAAATCAACTATAGGATAGTTAAGTTACATAATGTTGCTATAAAACTATATGCACGCAGCAAATAATCAAACTCTCTTATTTGTGCATAACAAAAGTATCAGAGAATAAACATTTGAGTATTATTTATTTCTCTGTTTTACTGGCACCTCTCCTCATTCACTATTTTGCTCAACCTCCATGTCTCTCTCTCTCTAAAACAAACGGACAACAACCAAAGAAAGATTCTTGATTTAGATTTTTTGCAGCATAGACTGCATGCCACACACAGACATCAAAGCTGGATACAAATAAACGAAGCCAGGACACAACAGAGAGAGTATCATGGTTTGGTTCATGAACTTCACCTGTATAGCACCTGTATTTTTCAGGCTGGCTGTGACGCTGTTTGACCAGCTGATCGACAGATTGGCCACTACAGCATGATGTCAAGCTGCATTTCTCCAAAAGTTTATTCTGTTTTAACTTCTCAACCGCACGTCGCAGCAGTTTTTTTGGTTATCCCTTCAGGTCCTCACAGCCACAGCTTTAACCATCTACTCCTACTCAAATGAATGGGAGGACTGGTTGTTAGTATGTTTACCAGAGGTGGAAGAAGTATTCATGTACTAATATCAACCCCACTACTTCACTACAAGTAAAAATTCTGTAGCTTCTAAACCTTGCTAAGGTATTATAGCAGAAGTACACATAGTGCAGTAAAATGGTCCCTGTCAGTGTTTTACTATTAAATATATGATGTTTTTAGATTAATATTACTGCTGTATTTATGTGTATTTTGCATTTTACTGCCGTAGACGTTTATGATTGTGCTAGTTTTAACTACTTTATATACCTTAGGTAGTTTTGGCTTGGGTTCCCTACATTTTGGCTGCAATGCCACAATAAATTAGTATTTATCAATGGCCAAAGTGGTCTTGCCATAAAAATGAATTAATTCCAGGTCTGCTTTCAGTATAACGCAATATAATTCAAGAGCACAAAAAAACCCAGCATCTGAAATGATCATAAAATTGAATCAACACCTCTCTGAACAGCTTCAACAACAGCTAAACATTATAATCGTCATGAGGTTGCACTAAATGCATGGTTGTTGTATTAGTCTGCACTCATTTTTGCTGGGTGTTCAAAAAAAAACTGGCAACTGACCGTTTTTTTTTTTAAACTGCATCTTCCAAAAATTCTGCCAAACAGTGCAATGCAATGCAAATCAAAGCAGTGATGACAATAATGGAAATGTAATAATAGTAATGACAGAAACAACAGTAACAAAAGCAGCTCATGCTGACATTTCTGTCACACATAGCGTAGCATCACAACAGGACATAACACATGAAGACAGGACAGACTTTCATTGTGTGGTTATGTGTTATGATGGTGGAGTGCTGAAGCAAAAGGCATATCTGTTCTGGAGGTATTACAGGATGCGGGGGCAGAACTTTTTAAAGAAATGCTTGTCTTTGAAGGATACTACACATCGATCTGTTAACCAGCATTGTTGTGTCTTTTCTATAGAACTCTTTTCGGCTGTGATTATTGAATTCAGTATGAGATCCAATGTGTTTTGGTATTTCTTAGAGAGTGAAGAATTTAAACTCTGCGACAGTGGTACACAGAGTAAGGGGAGTTTTTGACTGTGAATCTTAGATAGTTTTCTCCTGACCTCCGACCAGAAGTTTTGGATAAGTGGGCTGAGCCAGAGGGCACCAAAGTAATCTTCTGCTGAGGTGGGACAGATGACTCAGTGTGAGCAAGTGTAAATATGTTATGACTGTGATGAATAGCTACGCCAGCCTCAGTGAGTGACCTTGAATCTCACTCGATAAGTATAAAGAGGTAGGCTCTATCATTAGCACATTCAGTTCCATCCCATTGAAATGTTCTGTCTCTTAATCACTCATTTATCTCTGCTTATTATTTTTCTACGGATGTTGCCTCTCAAGGCCTGGATTTCATTGGAGGACTTCAGTGTCCTTGTTTCAAAATGTGGGATGTGGTAATGAACAGCTGCCAAAATGCATCTTTACAATATAGAGAGTGTGATATATATCACATCACTGGGCAGCACTGATAAAGGAAAGACGATCTGATTTGTTGTTGTCAGTCATTGAGTGCTCTGATGGTCGTAGTCAGTGGTAGCTACTGGTTTAAGGCATATTTCAGCTGCTAGCAACCTCCTAGGTGAAAATCCTCAACTAAACCACAAAAAAACATATATCAGGTCTTAAGACGGTTATGTTTATATATATATATATATATTTAAACATAACCGTCTTAAGACCTGATATGAGGCAGCAGCAATACAACGCTGTCATGGTTCACTGGTTGTCTGAATGGAAATGATACTGATAGACAATTAAAATGTGTTTCTATAGAAAAAAAAAATCATCATCAAACAGGATTGAAAAACAGCACAAAATAAAGTATCTATGGTAACTGTGAAAAATCTTGGAAGGATCTTGTGATCATAATTCAAATGTTACATGGAAAAGCACAGTGGTTTATGTTGGTGGTGAGAGATTTAGTGGGTAAATTTAGACACTAGAAAATTGTACACATGTATTATAATACGCTGGTTGAACTACAAAGAATGGGACTCATGAATGACAATTACTGTTGGAGGTGTTGAAAGGAAGCGGGTACTTTTCTTCATTTATTGTGAGATTGGTCTTTTGTTTCTTCTTTCTGGAAACAAGTAGTCAAAGGTTTCAAAGAGTGGTTGCATAAGCCACTGCCAGAAAAAGAGACAGGTCTCTCCTTCCACCAGGTACTGTTTATCCAAACCAAAATATGGACTTGCTTTGGCAGGCTTTATTGGCACTACAGCGATTGTTCTCTTCCATCGGAGGAGTCAGACCATGCCTGTTTTTGTAAGGCTTAAAATCGAAATGACAGATTTTTATATTTCATATATATATAAATATATATTTGTTTTGTTTCTAATGTGTTTGTGGGGTAATCAAGAAAATATAATAAACGAGTCAAAATAAGTAAAGCATCTGTAAGAACATTAAATGAGCATGTTTAGGGCTAAATTCTCATCACACTAACATGCATCATCTTATGATAATAACTTCTTAATGAATAACCCAAAGTGGAATATGACATTAGGGCTTGATTGCCCCATTCCTGCTGGGACTCTTCTCTCTGCACACACCCATGTTGCAGTGATTTGTTTACTGGAGCAGCCATACTTTTGTTTGCTTTGTTTGCTTTAGGCGCTGAAAAAGCCACAAAGAAAAAATATTTACACATTTACTCATACATTACAAGGTCTTGCGTAATAATGCAAGATTGGGGGACAAGTTCAAGAAAGCTAAGAACAGCTAAGAAGAAAAGTTAGAAGTTGAGCCATGTGGTGCGAAATGCACTGCCTAGTTTTTATATAACAAAAATCAAGGTAGACCTGTGGCTTCACGTCACTGTATCAGGCAGGGATGTTGTAAATAAAAAGGTACACTGCACACCTAAACTGCCAAACACATACGAGCAGAGCCAGTCACAACAGCAACCTATTCACTCAGTGAAATGAAGCATGCAGTGAAATGTGCATGTACTGGTTCAGCCAATCAGGGTGACCCCAACAAAAATCAACAGTGTATAGGACCTCTGTATACTAGTGTATAGGACCACAGTAAACAGGTAGTCAATAATAAACTGATTTGTAAAAATTGTAAAATATTTCACATTCCTTAATGAGATAAAATATAAAAAATACGGTACATAAACATTGTGTTGTGTCATTGTTGTGATATGTATCATTATCTGGATATGAAATGACCTATATCAGGATATGACAGTGTTTAGATGGGTTTCAGACTAAATACCAGCACTACGTAGAGTTAAACAATGGCCCCAAAACAACAAGTCTAAATCAGCATTTCTGGTCACCACGGAAGTGTAACAAAACAAACGCATGCAGGGCACAGTTCAGCTTGATGCATTTGGTTTCAAGTCACATAAAAGCAAACGCATGCCTTGGAAATGCTGCTGCGGATGAATTTCCGTGACCAAAGGTTTGAGTGGCTTTTTAGCACAACGCAATGTCCTTGCAATTGAGTGTCATTCATTCTGATGTCAGAAAACATGCACTTGGCAGTGAGGAAAAACTGAGGCACAAAGAAATGTGTATGAAAGCAGAGGGTTATTATAGCTTGTGGTATGGGAGAGGGAACTTCATTTCTATTCGTAGCATAACACTTTGAAACTGTAACAGTCATAAACACGCATTTCTATTGGAGTCAAATGTGTTGGTGGTCTGCCAATTCTAATGAGAAAAGCTGTCAGGGGGCATTTACAGAAAAGAGTAAAAGGGATAAAACTAAATAAAAAGTAAGGAACAGCAAAAAAGAAGGCTTGCCATCATTTCTTATTGATTTCTAACTTCACTAACGTTCAAGAGTTAAAATGCCTGGAAAATGTGTTCTAGTACTACAACATGCTATAGTACAAGAATTGGTTAGAGGCAAACATTTTCTGGTAGGATGGTCAAAAAGATCACTGACAACAAAACTAAGAAGACATAGTCCCTCCCACCAGATCGATTCGTAACAGCCGCTATGAACGGCTTCAAGTGAAAATCGCCACAGCAATTGATCCATCAACCTGCACCTGCACACTGAGCATCAGTGTGATCGAGAACAATTGAGAGATGTGTAAGAATCTGCCAGAGGTGTTGTCATGATCTTGGAAACCATGGAGGCTTAGACCAGCCCAGAAATCTTACTGAAGCATTTGTTACTATTTTCATTTTCAGCAGCAGGAGTAAAACCATAAGGAAAAAATCTAAATCAAGAGCCTTGATGTTGATTTAAGCCTTGTTGAGCCTTGTTGCTTTGTTCAATTTTCAAAATTGACCAACCCTAGTCTCATAGCATCTACTTCTATTGAAGGACAAGGTCTCCTTTTGAAGTGACAAATTTCAACTGTGACAAACTCTGTTATCACCATGTCTTCTAAGTCTATCTGATAGTCTCCTCTTCTTCACCTCTCCAGTAGCCCTTTTGGTGTCTCATCTGTCTGTTCTGCTCTGCTCTCTCTTTCTGTGCTGTTTTCCTTTTCAAAGGCAAAGTAAGGTCATCCCACCTTCTCCCTATGCTTACATCCATGTTCCACATGAATAACACAGTGACAGCAAGCTAGCAAAACCAGTGGTTCTCAAAATGTGTGCGTCACACACACTTGTGTGGAATTAGTTTGATGAATTACATAATCATATGTAAAAGTGTGCATAATTGATGACAGAATAGTATGAGAACCACTCAGCCAGACCAGCTCGCTTGTTAAAGAGCCCTCTTCACCAACTGAGCTTGTAGGTATGGCAGTGGCACTCCCACATCCACATTGTCTGTTGCTACAACAACAAGAGATGACTCTTCCTCCACCTCCTCCACCTTTGCCTGCACATCACGGCCTAAATTATTATTATTAATAATAATAAAAATAATAATAAAGTTTCTTATATCCATTGCCTTTAAGTCTTGCCTTAGAGAATTAACTAGTTAGCTACCACTAGATGCCAAAACCAAAACCATAATAGCATTTAGGTAGTTCTGGTGTGAACAGTAGAAAGGGTAAAGGTTGTTTTGTGTAGCACTACCTTACACAGTAAAATATTGTTATATTCATGGATTATAGCCAATTGTTTTGATCATGTGAGAATTAATATGCATGCCAATATACTAACAATAATGTTAATTACACAAGAAAATTACCATTTTTTAAAATCATTTTCAATTATCAATATCAATTTTGATAACTGATTAACCATTTAAAAGTCTAATGTGCCAGACTTAGGGAGCTCTTATCACAGAATATGGCAGAAATTGTATATAATGATCCTTAATATGTTTTCATTAGTGTAGAATTACCTAAAAAGAAGAATTGTCATGTTTTTGTTGCCTTAGAAAGAGCCACCATGTCGAACTGCCATGGGACCAGGAGGGTGAGTGGAGAGGGTTGCATCACTAGATACTATTAAATCCTACACACTGGCCTTTAATGTAATTTCTTAGTCTGTAAAATGTCAGAAATTTTAGCCAATGTTGTACTAACAATCTGAAATGAATCCCAAGAATAATGAAAAAAAAATTCTAAATATAATAAAACAATAATTAGTATTTTTTAGTTTGTGTAAAGTGATTGTTAGTTGCAGCAAACATATTATAACAACAACACAAATAAAGCAATTTTAAAAAAGATGACCACATTTCATAAAATGTCCAGGCCTAGATAATAGTATCACGTCAGATACAATAGCAGCGCTGTTAGCAAATGTACAGTACCAGTACACACTTCAGCCCACATAATTTGATATGTAGACACCAAATGGACATGCAGAAGGCAGTCCAAGATTGGTCCATGGCTTCAGACTCCGAAGTAGCCCTCACAGGAAGCTGTCTGTATTTGAAAAATAAACAAGTCCCCTGAAGGCATACTGCTTCCAGCCTGTTCTGAGTGTGTTTCTGTGTACGAGACAGCAGAAGATAACGGAAGGCAGCGCAAATGCACAATGATGTATTTGTGCAGGGGATGTCAGTAGTTTTGTGAGTGTACTACTTGTCAATTTGTGTTGACAAGTAGTGGGCATGGGTTATCAAAATTATGAGAAAGGGAGAAAAAGAGAAAGAAAGAGATTCAGGCAAGTAAGGGTCCTAGGGAGAGTGTGATTAGTGTATTAAGCATGCACCAGAGCCCCTCCGAGCTGTCTCGGTAGAGACAGGGCGTCTAGATGAATAGCTTTAATATCCCTGTTTTGCGATAGCTGAGCAACAGTTGTTTCCCATTGATAGCTTAGGGGTATGACCGACGTAGACACTGACCTTTGGAAAGCAGTATGACAACCCCCTGTCCTTTCCACCCCAAAGTCTCTGACCCGTAAAGACCCTGGGGACAATGAACCAGCAGCACCAGTGGGAAAAGCCCATGTATGTTAGTGGAACAAAGGCTGGCTAATGCACTGTTTTCCCTTTTCATATCCTGGTGGGGGTAATCTGACCTTCTGCCTCTTGTTTCAACATGGTGAAAGCAGCAGCAGTAAGACGCTGACCTCTAGAGCCTTGTCCTTCACACAAGCCCCCCCCCCCATGAACGCACTTTACACATACTATTTTTGTGATGTCCTAGCCAAAATATATACAAAAAAGATTATATTCAAATACAGTGAGGAAAAAAGGCAATTTACACAGAGGGATGATAAATGTTCGAATGCCCTCCCATGTTTAAATGCAGACCTTGCAATCTTTTTTGTTTAACTCTTGTCTGTTGTCAACATACATAATTCAGCTGAGGAAATGCTGACACTGTGTTATCAGTCTGCTGATATGCTTTATGAAAACAGACCATTACTCTTCAAAGTGCCATGATGAGGCCCATCATGGTGTTCCTTTGAGCACAAAGAATCCAGCATGTGTAAAGGAAATGAAATGCATTGATTCCACACGCTGCTGCTTGTTCTTTAATACTTCTCGTCAAGCCTTTGTATGTAGACATAATCAACCTGAATAAGAAGCGCTAGCAATCTGTTTTTAAAAATAAACCTGCTCTTTGAAGCCCAATTTACATCGCTCCTGGGCAACTGCCATGTTGCTTACACCATCAAATGATTAATGGACAAACTAGCCAAGAAAGACCCAATCAATTAAAAATAGACACATTTGAAGTAAGCAAAAAATAGCATTTAACACAGTGTCACAGGAAGTTTTCCTTTTAATCCTCAAAATAGGTCCTACTAATCCTAATTAGCTGAAGTAAAACCTTTTAAATTGTGTTCAAAGGTGTAGTTTCAAGAAAGAATCATTATTTTCAATACCATAGAGATATATGTTTAAAAACGTATTGTCCAATAATAACACAGAAAACTGATGGTTTCCAATCTTCACTTTTCCGACTTCTGTTTCTCGATATTGACACTTGAAAAGAGGCACAAAGTAATCTCAGTCATCCTCCACTTTCTATATACCCTCTATCTTTTTCCCCTTCTTCCTTCACAAAAGACAGATTTGAGTTGTTCAAGTGATAACTTGAGTGATGGCCATCTTGGGAAATGAAATATTTGCTGAAACTCTGTGCCCTTGAAACTTAATTCACAAGAACACAGGAGGTATGGTAGAAACCGTGAAGGAGAACAGTAATGGGTTTTCTAACATACTTTGGCAACTTTTCTTTTGTTTCTTTCACTTTGCGGTATCATTCATTTAAAGTTCAGAATACATATTCTTTTTTCCATAACAGTACATAAGGGGAGGTCATACCAAATTCATACCTCTCCATGATTATGAAACAACTGAGGATTCGTCAGATTCTGCAACAATGGATATTAAGGGTTCATTTAAGACTTCATAATTGACTGATACTGTATTCAACAAAAAGGACAGTCACTTTCTACTGATATGATATGTATTAATGTAAAACATAAAAATAATATGCATTTGGCTCTACAGCTCAAACTATTAATCAATTTGTCATTAAATAAATAATCTGCAGCTATCTTGCTACTTCAAGCTTCTTAATTATGAGGGACTGTCTCACAATTTATTATCGTATATGATAATAAACTGAATATCCTTGGGATTTGAGTGTTAACTGGAAGAAACAAAGAATTTGATGATGTCCCCTTGAGTTTTCTGACATTATATAGATGAAATGTTTGATTAAACATGATCTGGTAATAATTCAGTCTGGCTCTCCATTTACATGTATGACTTGCCAAACTGGATAGACCCAGGATGGGTTAAATGCTCAAGGTGCAGACACATCTCTACTGTGTCTCTGGCTTCACCAAACACAACGCACAATGATCCTTTTTAAAAGCCCACTTTGTGGATATGTCGGCTATTTGATCTTGGATACAAACATCTCAAGCAGGAAAAAAACACTATATTTTTCTGTATTTTGTGAGTGGGTTTTTTGGAGAAGCCACGCTGCTTCTGAAAGGAAGGAAAAGAGATGATTGGACTGGTCATCGGTGACACAACACCATGTGGCCCTGATTCACCTTAATAACAACAAAACTGTGTGGATGACCATCAACATGCGGACATTCATAGACAAGTAGAAGAAGTATCCTCTCCAACCTGAAGACTCAGGCTTGTACACAAACTGACTCCATTCCATCTTTTACTTTAACTGACTATTTTGCAACTCCCGTCCAACATAGGGGGCACCAAGCTGTGGTGCATCATCAAATCAGCTGAGAAAATCACTGTATGCAACTCACCCTCCTTCCAGGCTTGTGCACCCAGGCATCAAGAAGTGCATTTAAATACACATCTTTTCCTTGACCCCTTTCACACCAGCCAGAATATGTTCCAAGTCCTCCCAGCAGGAATATGCTATAGACCTGCCAACACCAATACTTCCTAGAACAAGTACATCTTTTTTTAGAGCTATCTCCCCAAATAGCAAAGACCTAGACCCCCGTGAGTCACCTATGACTATCGAATGCCTAATTTAACTAAGTACTATGTATGCTGATGTTAATCTGTCTTTACAAAAGTGCAGCCGTGGATCAGCAACATGTACACCATGCCAATTTTCTGCTATAAATAACTTTGTGCTAGACATTTTTATCTCTGTAAGATTTTATTCATCATAATTTAGTATTTCTATACACTCTGCTGTGTACTTAGAGCTGAGTACACAGTGATACACATAGAGTTGTATCAGTGAAGATACTGTGAGGTTAGTTATGCACTCACTCATGCTACCTAATGTAATTGACTTAAGTAAACCTGCAGTTTTTAGACTAAATGTGCGTAATTATGATCCTGATATGTCAATGTGGAATTTTTGTAGAAGTGCAGCCAGTGAAAAACTGGTTGAGAAAAAATATAGTTTATACAAACCTGGCAAAATAAGCACTGTTAATAGATTTTATTGACACTAGTGAGCAGCGCAAGCGCTTGTTTTGAATGTTTTATAATATTTCACAGAACTATTTATTGACTAACAATAATTATGTTCGATATAAATGTCAGTTTCAGACTTTAGACCCTGAACAAATCTGTGATTGCAATGAAGGTACAGAGGAAAAACATAATAAAATTTGATTTACTGGAGTTGGACTTCAATGATGTTTCACTTCAGACCCATTTTCCTCCTTCCAGACAGCCAATTGCAGACCACAGACATGAGTAATTGGCCAAAACTGTCAGTGGTACATCTAAACCACCTCTTTGTTTACACTTCCCTGTCTTTACAGCTCCTGCAGATGCAACATCAGTGTGGTGTTCTAGGCAGTAATTGCAAGAGGTGAGAGTGCCAAGGCTCTCTGTAAGGCACCTAGGTGGCTCAGAGGTGACTGCAGTCCCTGCAGTTTGAAGCTGATGCTGTCTGCTTGAAAGGGAAGTTGACCTTGACAAGACAGGAGCCTCTCTTTGCCTTATGGGAAGAAGCAGGCAGGGCAAAGGGTGTCTCTGTCTGCCCACATCGCATTACTTAGACCGAATGGCAAATTGTCACAATGGAACATACCTCAGCCACAAAGAGATGTTTCAGGGACAGAGGCAAAAGCGACCCTTCCAAGGTTAGAAAGTCTTTACCAAAGGGGAGTTTTTGAATTCATTCTAAAAGAGCCATAGTTTATGGTATCTAGGCAAAACAATCTCGGCTGATGTTGACTCTCTCTCTTAACCAGTGAATAAAGGTGAAAAGAAAATGTCTACATTACTGCTCTGGATCTGTTTGTGTTATTCTGTGTGTTCTTTTAGAAAATATAAAAAAGTAGTATATATGTATATATGCATAATTATATCTACAATAACTTTATGAATTAATACATCATCGGAATTACCATCCTCACAAAATACTACGTCATACAACATAAATTTAGTTTGAATTTGATGCGTCTATATTTTTAATTATGTGGTTATTATTTGTTATTTCTATCAGTTTTATATCATTTACTCTTTAATATATACATTAGGTGAAGTATACATGTTTACCTACTTCATGTGTATTACTAACCCATACATTAATCATTCATTACTTATTCAAGCACTCTGCACTAGTGTATTATTTTTTACAATGTAAAGAAAGAGTTGGCTTATATAAATACCATTATGTTACTTGCTTTTTATAAAGTACTTATACATGTACATACTTTTCTTAAGTACTCATGTGTGCTCATCATAGTTAACTGTTTTTCTTAAAAAGTCCAATAACACAGTGTGTTTCTGTTACATACAATCAACCATGTAGGGCTGAGTTAAGAGTTTGGCTTTCAGTGCAACATAACCAACGGCAACAAATCAGAAAAAGGACCATTGCGCAATTTATTCATTTAATGCTCACCAACAGCATGTAACCCCTTTAAGCACATACAACCTGCATACGAAACATTTACATTTTCTCTCTTTCATTTTGAACAAACAAAAATACTACTATGATTCTAAACATCTGTAGTGTTAATGCACTGAATCCCTAAAACAAGGATTTTTCTTCAAAATATAATCGTACCATCAGTGTTTATATTTTGTTGCCTCCCTACTTGGAACTGTGTGCCACTTATTCTGATTCTGAAGTATATCATTTTTTTGAATTTTTTGTTTTTATGCTTAGAATAAATTTTGATAGACACATCCAGTATGAGGATCTAAATTAAACTGCAGCTGAGCTTCAGAGCAGGTACAGTACCCCTGTGTAGCCATTTAAAGTGTCTTGTTCTGAGATTACATTTCATACAGGAACCATTTAGTACTGTTTATTTTTAAACTCTTTCTCATATTAGATTTCAAACAGGTTGTTAGTTGTTGTCAACACTCATCATTCAAGTAATATTATGTATGCATTGTCATGGTGCCAGCATTTTTCAAGTCATAATTTGCTACCCATAAATGTGACTGTTAATTTGTGGTTCAATTAAGATACACTATTGCCTGTGTGCCATGTTGAGAACACGAATGCTTAGGATCCATGAAGGAATTCAAGGGGGGGTGCTTCTCTCCAGAAAATGTATTTCAGACATTGTCTAAACTTCTTTAAAAAACTATTTCAAAGTATAAATTGTGTGTTTCTGGAGTATACAGTATTCTTGCAGGCATGTGACACAATTGCAGGAATATGCAGATCTGAGACCTCCCAGGGCTCTCCTGATCACTCTGTGCCAAATTTCTCATCTCTCTCCACTGTACAGTTTGCTAAAACAAATTAAGTTCTTAGGGAGGATAATTTGCACTCCTTCTCTGTAATAAAAAGCATATTCTCAATATCTCCCAACCCTACTGCAGTGTAATTCTCACCAAGTCAGGCACTCACAAATTTACATCATCCGGACCTCTATTTCCTTTGGACCAGATTAACTGAGATGCTCACACTCCCTTTCAAAGTCATTCTGATGTTTATTTTGGAATGAAGGACCTTGACATTTACATTATGCTTGAGGTACTGTACTGCAACCGGTGCAGAGGTGAGAAAGCTTTTTTGTAGTACAGCTACTGTGCTTAGCAATTAACCTCATACTAAACAGTATTTCTAATAAGGCTGAATTTGGTGCACTCCAGTTAGATTACAAAATGGCTGTAGATGCATCTTAGTGTTTTGCTTTCCATTCTTTTACTTCCTGTGTGACCACATTCACAAGAGTAAAATATCATTACAAACCATTATTCATCAATACAACAAAAACAAGATAAATTTACAAACCTGCTGTGGTATGGTGTGTTGACTAAAGAGTTGGTGCAGCTGTAATTAATTTACTTTTCAGTCAACAAACAGCTGCAGTCTTACATCAGCTTTACCTACAATACATCCAACTCTAAAATGAGGTAGTGTTTATGTACTAAATTAATATTTCATGTTCATATCTATAATGGCAGAGCACTAACTTACAGTTCAATGAACAACACTTTTATCAACAGAGAGAATAAAGATCTATGTTTTATGCTGAGTATTACACACACACGTCAGGATTGAACAATTAAGGATTGTCAAACTCAATAAAATGAAGGAGGAGAATGACTGGGTCAGGTGCTCAGACACAGAGGTGTTATGAGATGACTTCGAATGAGTAATTTAATTTAGTTAAATTATTAGAGTTATCGTTTTTATTCTCTTTCTCCTTGGCCCCTCAACTCTCTCTTTTTAGCATGGTTTTAATCTTTGTTTTGGCACTTCTAGGTCACTGCTGCCTGACCAAAACTATGACCAATGTATCAAAATGTTCTCACACACAGACTGCAGTGCAACCCATCCATGGCACATTGGTTCAGCTGGTTTTTGGCTAGAAGTGTTGAGTTTAGTTTTTGACCCCATTTGTACACATAACAAGACTGCACATGACACGATATCCTAATGTTCAAAATTGTACTAAAGTCACACCCCTGAACATTAGGTCTAATGTAAAGACAGAGCATGTCTAATCTGTGTTAAGATGCATTTATGTCTGAATGACTGCTGCAGCACACCAACACCTCAGCACAAACAAGTGCTACTTCACTCATGGCGACAAAGGTATCAGACTGTCAAAGTGCTATAACACTGACCAAGGCTCACAACAACAGGCTGAGGTGCCAATGTAAACTGTGAAAACAATGTCACATAGATATGAATCTATTACAGTGCTGATGTTCATTAAGCATCACAAGCAGTGCGTGCAAACCAAACAGAAGCCAAGCACAGTAAACATCCAATGACCAAGCTATAAATACTGCACAACAAACAAACATCTAACCACCAAGCTGTTCCACACTGCACAGAGGTAATAGAGTAAAGACTTACCTTAAGAAGACTTTCTTCCTTGACCTTGTGAGTGAAAACTGATCCAATCCTTAAAGTCCATCGATCATACCAGGGTGGACTCCATTGCCAGCAATGACAGTCAGCTCTGGGCCAATGACAGCACTATACAGTCAATGCCAAACCTGCTGATGTTGATTTAATAAACAATTCTCTTGGTACAGTTTGTTTGGAAGGCAGCAATGCAACAAGTCACTGGTAAGGGAAGATGTCTTGTGTCAAGGTCAGTGTCCAACACATTGATCAGCCCTATTCTGTAAGGCTGCAGGGGCTCCATAATAGTGCCTATTTAATTTAGGATCTGAATAAAAATTGTGATCATTTTGCTGATTTCTTAGCTGATACAAATGTGTTGCCCCATCACCACTTTTAATGTAGAACTCCTGCCATCTCTGTGTGCATGAGGCAGCTGCTGACCTTTGGCCGTATCCTTCTTCCAGTGTTTCGGATTAACAGGCAATCCTGTTAACTGGCGACCATCAGCCGAATGCATCTGTGGTTGTCTGTTGAAAACAGGAAAAGAATACACAGCACATCAATGTCAAACAAAAACATACCTGAATCACCTTTGGAGTCTTGTTTGTCATGTACTCAGTTACATTATGAACATTGCTTGTGTTGAAAACGAAAAGAGAATACGTTTGCTCTTCCTGTAAATGTCTCTAATAAATCTCAAGTACATTTTATTAATATATCTTTGGAGCCTGATTGAGTAAACATCAGGTGGAAGAACTAGCTTAGCTAAACACACATTTCCTCCATGACCACACTTGGCCCCGTGCAATTTGCTGATAGGGTCTCAAAATATAAATGGTTCATGATATAATGGTATGATTGGCTGTGTACAGAATTCTGCTAATGGGTTAACTGGCTAAAGGCTTCACAGTCAATTTGCCCCTATTGTGGACAAATCAACCACATGTAAATTATCCTAGTTTTAAAATCAGATGCAAAACAGTTCAATCTGAGAGCAACATTTGGGATAATTTCTCTTAGAAACAAATCTGTGTTAAACAGTGGATTATTAATGTCAGAAAACTAGCACCAAAATTACCTTAAGTGCAGTGGAGCTGGTTTTCTAAAATGATATAGAACATTTCATGAGAATACAGATTAGAGCAAAAAAAAAAAAGAAAAAAAAAGTTTTTTATCTATATTGTTTCAAAGAATGCAAAATCTGCATTCTTTGAAACAATCTAAATACATTCAGCAAGGTTATACTAACAATAAATGGAACATGTATAGATAAAAATATATAAAATAGTATGTAGTCTTCTTCACATTTCATATTTCAATTTTGCACTTGTCAAACTAGATTTCTGTACACAGCCGAAAATGCCACAATCCCACAAACCATTTATATCAGCACAGACGGCCCACAGACTGCACAGACGGTCTGTATGTTAACAGACTAAGTGTGGTCACAAGCTGATCTGTGTCTGTATCCTGTTTTCAAGAGATGACAAGCTGCTTGCTGTATGAGATATTTTTATGGTATATTCATAGTGTGGCGGTGGTGAATCAAAATAGTTATCTGAATCTCATTCATTTTACTCCAAATGACATGAAAATTTGTTTTCAACAGCTGCCATAACCAAAACAACCACAGATGCATCAGGCTGAAGATCACCAGTTAACAGGGTTGAAAACACCGGCTTGTCCCCACTTGTGGTCCACAGAGGTCCCTCTTGTCTTTGCTTTATCTGCCCCGCAGGAGCTGTCGTTCGCAGGCCTTGCCAAGCAAACACTACTTCCATAGCTGATGACAGCCGTGATGCTGGCGGCGGGACTAATGTGTCTGCTCCAACATTACCACTATCTTCGCTCCTGCTGATGTCTGATTGTGGCTACTCTTGGCATCTAGATTAACTGATGACAGCACCTGTTGCTAATGTTGTGTCCCGTGTTTTTTTTCCTGACACAAAGTTGACACTTTGCGGAAAACAATTTACATCTGACCTCTCCCTGATGCGGGAATGTCATTACATAAATATCACATTCTGGGTTCTAGCTAAATGGGCGTATTGGTGCTAATTAAGTTGCTAATTTGAAGCTATTAACCTGCCAGAAGACAGGTGAACTAACCAACAACAGTTTTACTTAGGCTACATCAGTGTCAGAAGTGTGTGAACAAGAACACAAATAGGGGCACTGACTCTAACAGAGTGCAGGTGAATCCATTAATGTCACATCTCAGAGGTAATTATTGCACTTTTTATTCCACTGTGTTTGTCCTTCAGCTTTAGTTACTTTTAACTTTTAAGATATCATATTTCCATACTACTACATATACTGCGTGTATCCAATGCAAAATGCACGGTCACCAATTGCTGAAAACTGTTTTTTTTTCCTGTATATGGACTACATATATGGTTATCTACCACTCTGTTGGACTGTAGAATTTGAGCCCCTCATCCTTTTAATAGATTATAGTTAGATTACAATAATTTTGTTCACAATCAGTAAATACAGCTCTAACACTCTAACAGTGTCCCACTGAATGAGACTTATGGAATATTCATACAGTTGACTAAAGGTTTAAAGTTTGTTTACACAGGGTTTACAGTCTGATTTACATTCGGCTGACTGTGTCGTGACTATTTTGCCTGGTTTCTGTTTTATTTCACTCAGTTCTTTAGTTCCTTACAAACCTAGAGCATGGTCTAATTATCCATGGTTACAGTACACTACTGATTCATCACTGAGACCAGAATTTGTAATTTAGCAAAACATGTCTTTTGCTCAGTTTGGTTAGGTGCATCTTGTTGAATTTCGGCTTATGAAGTGTTTTGATACATGTACTTGTCTCGCTTTTCGTGCTTATGTCTTTTCACTGTGCCTGTAACACTCACAATTATAAAATACTTGAGAGCGCTGAGTTGGATAGCTCTCCTTTGAAAAAAAAAAGACTCTGATGGTTCCTACCTAAGAAAGAGGTTTGCCTTGTGGGAAAGCTTTTTTCAAAGTGATACAAGATAAAGCTATCATTAGCATCTCCTTGGTATGAGCTGTGACCAAGGATACAGTGCCTCTGGAAACAACACTTCCTGTGACATTCCACTGTTTGATTCTCTGCAGTAACCTTGGCAATTGCCTCAATCACAGGGAATTAATTCCAGTCATGCCACTCCCTCCCCCTCCCCTGAGTTGTATCGGGCCCATGCATCGTACTACTGGCCCTGATTCACCCTGAATAGCAGCCAAGCCCAACGATTTTCAGGTCCCCAGGCCCCTATTGGTATCTGTCTGCCTCCACTCTCAAAATGGGCCAGTCTTTTGTCTACACACACTTTTTAGTTGCCAGGTTGTGACAGTTTCAGTCCTTTTTTATTTCCCATACTCTCAGATGATGTCAAAATGCAGAGGTTTTCTTTGGTTAAAAATATTCAGCCACTATATGTTGCATTTTTTGTGCAACACATTGAGAATTTCATTTCACCATATGAGCAAAATATAGAGAAACTCAAAATAATGATGAAAAACGTTTAAACCATTATAGCAACATAATGATATGTTTCCTGCCCCATACGTTACATTTTCTTTGCATGACATCTAGGGCAGCATCAGTTTAAGAACAATATGAAAAAGTTATGACAATTTAAAGAAACTGCTTTTAATGGGGTCACATGGGGTCTTGGCTTGTAATCATCATTTTTCAGCAGCTGTACATTAATGCATTTCTGGGTAAATGTACATTCCAATAGGCTATGGAGTCCTTTTCTAAGGAGCCTGGGCAATGATTATTGCTCTCTGTCTCAATTCAGAGTTCAGTAGGCACACAGCTGCTGCTTACTCCCATTGTGCTGAGTACAGCCATACAACCAAGCCAGCCTATTCAAAGGACCTTGTAGTTGCACCATCCAATATTAGGGCTGCTGTGACGCTAGGCAGGTAGCCGCATTTCCACTGCTTCAGCTTTGTAATGCACAATTAATGAGCCAACTCACACGGGTTAGACAAGGCCTTTTAAATACTGAGGTACTTTCAAGAGCACTCTTATTTGGAGTCTTTTGTCATGCTACACTGGCCACACAGAGGATGAAATTTTAAAGGATGTCTTTTTGGAGCTGCTGTTTAATGGTATCTTTATTGGAAGCCACAATCCAAACTCTTACAATACTCTGTTGGGAAGATTTTGATTAATCATAATTGACTCCTGAGCGAGGTCACCTCACAGCAGGAAAGACATAGTTTTAAACCCACTTCAAACCCAATT
Source organism: Larimichthys crocea (assembly GCF_000972845.2). Classification (NCBI taxonomy): domain Eukaryota; kingdom Metazoa; phylum Chordata; class Actinopteri; family Sciaenidae; genus Larimichthys; species Larimichthys crocea. The sequence continues at coordinate 26,121,065 of NC_040011.1, forward strand.
CCCAAACTCGAGCCTGTTTTGTTTTTTGAATTTGAATGCACCTCCATGTCTGTGTGGGTTTCCAACAGTCCAAAGACTGCAGAATGCAGGTTAGGTAAAATGGAGACTATAAAAATGTCTGTAGATGTGAATATGTGTGTGGTTGCCTGACAGTGTGTGTTAGGCTTGTGATATATGAGTGACCTCTCAAGGGCTTTAATGCCTCTTGTCCAGTGTGTGCTGGAATAGGCTCCACCTTCCAATGACCCTGAAAGGAGCAGTTCAGAGAATGGATGGATGGATAATTGACAAGTCAATCAAATAATTTATGCTTTTAACTTGTGGGCTCGAAATATGGGTTAAAGGGGCAGTTTGTTTATTGTTTCTGTTTATTTTTTTCTTTTTAGAGCCATGTTGTTGTCGTTCTCTCTGTGTGCATGCATAATGTATGTCCTTTATGGATTTTTGTCATTTGGAAATGATGTATATATTCTCATGTAAAGGAATGGTGACTGGTAGGAGGTTGAGTATACAGTGGGAGGTTGTCTTGGACCAAAGGCATCTGTCTGGAAGTGGCTGTAATTGGCTGCAGTGTGGCATTATCTCATTAATATGGAGCCCAGGGGAAGGAGACAGCCAGCTTCCCCCTCTGTGTTTGGTTGTTTGACTGTATCTCCATTGATGCTAAACGCAGTGCTCTCGGGGCACCCCATGCCTGTTGCCTGCTTCGTTAAAACCAAGAAAATGAATATTAATGTCATAGAGACAGGAAGCTGCAGTAGCAGACGGGGGTCGTCAGTCTAAAGGCTGTTACCGCTGATTTCTGGGTTTACTTAATAGGGTCTATTCGGCATGTCTGATCCTGCAGGAAGGCATGGTCTATCAATGTTCAAAGTGCTGTTGACACCTTATTTTCCAGTCTTCAGGGGATCATGACACACAGTGCTCCTAATCAAATACATGGGACACATACTGTATGGTAAAGATGGCCTGCTTGGAAATATATAACTTAAACATGTCAAGTCCACTTCCATGTTCTCATTGACTACATATACACCACAAGAAGTTGTGAGAGTTTAAATATATATTTATGGAACCCACTGGTGCAGACTGAAGTAAATTGATAAAACTGTGTGTGCATGGACAACTGGAGTAGCTCCGCTCCTCCAACCTTGATCTTGGGAAGGCAGTAAATAACGTCTGTAACCACCACAGTAACATTTATGACAGCTACCACTGCCCGTTTTTAATTTACTGGACACCAGTAACACCAGCAAGCAGATGTGTCAATTCATCCATAGATATTAGTAAACAGTCACAGACAGCAGCACCATACTCTTTCTCCAGCTGATGAACTTGCTAGAGATACATAAATTGGATCAGAAATATGAAAATCTCTCACATCAACACTTTTCTGATTTGTTAGCACATATTTGGAGAAGAGTCACAGATCTTTGAATAACTGCTGAAAAACAAACCCTGACGTTCAACACTTTAAGGAATAGTTGGACATTTTGGGAAAAATACTTATTTGCTTTCTTGAGTTAGACGAGAAAAAGAACTTATCTGTCTTTTAATTAGGAGGCTTCAGGAAGGACACTGTTAGCATAGCTTTGCAAGATTGGAGGCAGGGAAAAACATCTAGCCTGATTCTGTCCAGAGGTAAAATAATCTGCTCACCGTTAATTAATAATTTTCACACTTCTGATTTTTTTCTTTATTAAACAATAAGATATAGCTTGTTAATTTGTATATTCAGATGTGCTAGTGGGTGGATTTTTGCTACCTCAGGGTGAGGCTACCTGTTTTCAGTCTTTGCAGAGCTATGTCTACTGACTATAGCTTCATGAGAATAGTATTGGTCTTCTCATCTAACTGCTGGCAAGAACACGAATAAGTGTATTTTCTTAAGCATCCTTTTTTGATACTGGGTCACGCTATGCAGACTAACTCTGCACATCCTACTTCATCATTTGTACTTGTGGTTCAAAGCTAATGTTAAGAACTAAAATACTGTATGTTTATTGGCAGTGTTTTAAGTTTCAAGTGAATCATTTTGACAGTGTTAGAAAGAAAATGTAAAGACTTGATGTTGAATATAGTATTGTTATATAATCAACTAACACCTCATTAAGGTAAAGAGACTGCCCAAAACTACTAATGTGGCAGTCCCTCCTCCAGACTGCTATCTGTTAGCAATGAGCTGATGAATTATTAATTATAGAATACATAGAATTCTCACTAGGGAGCGACTCTGTCTCCTCAGAGCAGACAACCACAGAGGGACACTCAAGGTCAAATACAATAGGTTTCTTTGCCAATGTCAGGATAAAGACGCTGGAAAATACCTATAATTGGTTTAAAACACAGCAATGTGGAAGGCTTCTCACTAGCCCTGCGGCCATATCTGCTCTTTTTCCAGATGAATTTCAGCAGCATTAATAAAACTTCAATTAACCATCAGGGGTCCATCTTCCGGCTCACCTTCCTAATCTAGTTTGATGGAAGCGGTTTAAGAATCAGCTGAGCCAATTTATACGGCTCCCACCTTAGTAGTGAGTGCAAGTATCAGATACTTTTAGTTATAGCAGTGATACCCTTTCACTATCAGACAAAGTGTACAAAGCAGCATCATGTAGTGTCTCACTTTCTTAACCCTTTCTTTTTAGCTTCCCCTATCATTTGTAGCTTTATAAACACTGCCACAATGTAGACCTGATGTCACACTGCTTAATAGGATCTGACCCCTGATGGTTAAATTATTTAGGTACTTTGAAGAGAGAAACCCAACAAGCCTCCCTAATTGATACACCCACACAAAAACACACACAGACTGCTCTGAAAGGATGTGCAGATCGCCAGCATTGCGGAGTCCTTTCGGGCCCATTGCCATTCTTCTCCCAGCAAATTGGAGGTTTTTAATGAGCGACCACCCTGTCTCTCCAACATTGTCTGCGGCACAGCTATCCACAGCTGGACTTTAGGGTCTGAAAGACCTTCTATTATGTTTCCTCAGTAAATGAGATGAACTGCAGTAATAGATTTTCTTTCCGTTCCAGATCAGTTCTCAGTTTCCCTATAGTTCCTTTTACAAATCACTTACATCAGTAACAACATTTTGTTGAAGTGCATTAAGGTTTTGGCAAATTGTCCTATAAAACAATCATTTTGTGGGGGTCTATTATCAGTTCCAGTTCCTTAATGGCCAAATTCCAAGTTATCACTGCTATCAAATAAATCTGTCTCTTTATATGACACCAATGTGGAATTACTACAGTAACCAACACATATAACAGTTGGGGTAAATAAATACAAAGTTAAGTTCAGCACTTTTTGAATTTTGCCATGAGAATCAATTGCAGTTTTGTCCACGTTGGCTTCCCTGCAGAAGCCTAAATGTGCTGAGCAAAATAATCATCTCATCAATAACATATCAATTTTGTTTGCCTCAGACATCATGCTGTAATTCTACTCCATCTTTTTCCTCTAGGGGTATCTTCAGAACATTTGAAGGACTTGAAGGACTAGTGACCAGAGAGCAACAATGAACAGAAATGCCATTTGTGAGATCCATGGCACATGGGTAATAACATAACAGCATAATTGCTACACTTTCTTGAAAATAATCTTTAAATCTTTAAAGAGACAATTGCTCACAAATATCACACCTTCCCCGAAGAGCAGTGTGTTGTTTGGATGTTGTGATGGTTGTCATGGCTTTAATGTGTTGCCTGGTTTTAGAAAAATGAGACTGAGGTAACATTTCATTTTAAAGATCATTTTATAGACCAGGGATCTGTTGTCACTTTTAGAGCAGACACCTTTGGTGAAGACAATATTGTACACAAACAAAATTAAACAATGGATAAAAAAAACAAAACAACAACTCACGTGTCACTCAGCTGCTGTGATCCGTAAGAGAAAAATGTGCATCTGTCAATCTTCACTAATTGATGCATACTGTACCTGTGCAGAGTCACTTCATAACCACTTGAGAAGGCTGAGGAGTGTTCAATAAGTTTTTATTTAATTTCATTTAGAAGGATTTAAACACAACTCTATTTTGGAGTCAACTCTCATCAGCCTTACTTGCCAGTTTGTGCAGCTCACCAAGTGTGTACAGTTCACTCCAACAAGGGCCAATTGCTTTAACAATTCTATGCTTACGATCAGCAATCTGCTGCAGTCTGCTATGGTGTCACTGTGTAAAATTAGTACAAAAGTAATTCATACACAAACTAAAAAAAGTATCAGGAGGTGTCTGTTTGACAGATGTCACACAGTCTCTACAAACCTCTTCACAGAATATTACAATGTGCAAGAGCTCATCGAAAAATTCATGAATTTATGATAATGAGAAAACAATAATAATCAACTTTATGATGATGCATGTATAATGCTAAAAGCTGTATGCATGCTATGTATGCTAATAATTAATTTGATAATGTTAACTACTAATTCATATCTTATTACACAGAGAAAAGACAGCCAGTCAACTCAATACTAAGAGTCTTGAGAGTTTGTTAAAGATGCAGTTAATTTATTGCTATCATGGGTAATATTTTTGTTGAAGACAATTAATCTTAATTTTTAAATGGAAACACTTCCTGTCAATACGTGGACAGCGAAGTGAAAGGGGGTCTTGCAGCTGTCAGCTTGTCGAGCAAGGTAAGAATGATATAATGCTCCCTCCATATGCTTAATCATGTAAAACACACAAACATGGTGGTGATTTGTTGGCTGCCACTCTACCCCACATTCAGGGTGAGCCGGTGGATAGATCAAGCCAGCTGGATGTTCCAGGTCCACTTTCACTTTAAAGCCATTAATCCAAGCCTGTCTTTGTGCTTTTGCTTTGTTGTTATCAGACGCAAAAAAAAAAAAAAAAAAAAAAAAAGACCAATCTGTTTCATGTGCTAACAGTTCCAACAGTCACTTTCACTGAATGCTAGATTTTGCAATGTACTCCTTCTGGCTGTGTTAAATTGAACCCACACACGCACATGTAAACACTTTAAAGAGATGCATACATTGTCATTATGAAACCTCGGTTCATAACATATTTCATGCAATAAAAAGAAAAACACAAGAAACTAATCAACTTACCTGAAATTCCAGAAAATAATTCATGCAAACCATGTTATATGTCAAAATCCCAGGTGTAGTTACATAACAAGGTGCACCTCAATACTCCAATATAAAGAAAATGAGATTGCTCTTAGCCCAACATGTATGAGGAGTGTAAGGGGTTTCTTCTATTAGTCTGTAGGTGCAGAGATGCATGTATTTTCTTGCATTTTCAGTCTGCTCTGATCAAACCAAATCACATTAAAACAAAGAAGTCAAGATGTTGAATAAAACTACATGGAACTACTTTTATATTCTAGGTACCATGCCAAGTGTGAATATGTATGAGTTATGCACTTCAACTCTATTGTTGTCCATTTATGTAAAGTAGTGTGAAGAGCCAGGTTCAAGAGCCAGGTTTATTTGAAACATATTTAGTTAGAGTAGTCTTATAGTCTCCCTTTTTCTCCCTCCATCAATTTGTCTCTTTATCCATTTACATGTATCCACAGAATATAAAATATTGGCAAATATGTCAAGTAATATGCAAACCGCATTGTGAAGTTGTAGTCCTGTCATTTTTGGCAGGAAAAAAAAATATAGAAGCTGCATGGGCATGTTGTGCATGCAATACCAAAATTTGTATAATCTATTGAGTCATACATGTGTATCTTCAGGCTGCAATCAATTGTTGACAACTTTGATCCAGTGCTAATCTATTCATTTTTGTTTGTTGTGGATGTTTGATTCAGGGTTTTAAAAAAAGGTTAAACTTTGCTGGCTTGTGAGTCGAACAAATATCAAACAAATGTCAAAGTTAGTACCCCAGAACAAATGAAATGTCAGTGACAATACCTTGGCCCAAGCCCTCCCTCACCATGCTCATCATCTCCAGGCAGTCATATTTGTAGTCAGACATAAGAGGGCAGACCAAATAGGCTTTCTTTCACTGAGCTGACCTATTAGCACCCCATTATTTGAACTGCTGAATGAAAAGTGCTAGGGTCCCTTCAACCCACCACAGAAAGTTAAGGTCACAAAGTAAAATTCTCTGGTACTTTTATCCGTCCTTTGGCTTCTGACTCTGCTTTCTCGTGTTTCCTCTGTCTGGCACAGAGCCTCGATTCCTCCCAGTGTGGACATTCTCCCATGCACCAACTCTGACTATCAAAACAACAGTCATTAGGCAAATTTGCTTTGGTGCAGGATTACGTTAATTATCATGGAATTATCACTTCATTAAAGCAGGCAGAGATAAATTATCTCTGATGAAACAAATGCAAAATGAGGAAATAATGATGAGGCAAAAAAAAAAAAAAAGTGAAAAAAATTAAGCGACTACTCGTCGAAGGAAATCAAGTCTTTGTGTTCCGGAGAGTTGTTCCCTGAGAGGCATTGCTGCACAACACAACATGACAGAGCAAGTGGGTTTCCTCAGTGAGGACCACCCACCCCTTTATCCAATGCAGTCCAATTTTCCTCCCCAAGCCTCAACAGAGCCTGTACTTTTCCCTGCAAATTGCAAGTCTCATTAATCATGCCAAATACCAATTTTAATGAATGCCTGCATCAGCCCAGTAACACGCTTTGTTTCCGGGCAAAAGGCTGTGGCACTGCAGCAGGACCAGAGTATGATTTTTTACAGTTGTAATCACTCAATAGTATTTTCATGGTCACAAGCTTTGCACTCTTGACCTCACTGTAACCATGGTAAAATGATGGGTATCCAGATGACGCTGCCCAGCCCTGTTCATATTTTGCTCACAACAAAAATGATTAAAATCTGAAAAGCCTTGGATGTAATCTGGGCTCATTTGTAAAGGCAGGGGTGAAAAGAAATCTGGCATTCATTTTGCACTGATAGTTATTTATAAGCCAGTGAGCTCTGTCTTTATATTGAATTAATCATTGAGTCATCATTGTTTTCTACAGTGTAAGAGGGTACTAGGAAACATAGATTTGCTGGTATGTAGCAATGTATGTAGCATTGGAAGTGCAATTATTATTTTTTTAAATATATTTTTTTGGCCTTTTTGAGCTTTATTGGATAGAGACAGCTGAAGAGTGACAGGAATGTAGGGAGAGAGAGATGGGGAATGAGCCACAGGTCAGATTCGAACCCTGGGCTGCCGTGGCAAGGACTGAGCCTTTGTACATGGGACGGCTGCTCTACCAACTGAGTTAAATGACACCCCGGAAGTGCAATTTTAATAACCTATTACTTGCTCGATTTAATGAATCTATTGACATTGTATAACTTGTTTTGTCACACCATTAGCTCTATTCCCATAATTATTTTAAGGCACTACAGGAGGAAAATAAAACCCTTGGGCTTATCATATATTCTTTTCCCTTGTCTTTGTTTTTTTTTTCCCTATCCCAAATGAATGCAGCATAAGGACACTGCTCTCTGCTTGATTTATAATTATTAGAATAATCATATTTCTATGGCAACGTTATGCAGTAGCAGGGGTCCTTCCATTGCTTAGCAATATCCACTGATGTGCAGGGTGTAAGAAATAAGGTGTTACTACTAAATTCATACACTCGATAGGAGAGAATATTGTGGGAGAATCATGAGGATTCATGAAGCTTAGTGGAGGTTCAATCAGGAATACTGACTATCTTCATCCTCACTCATCATCTATATTCTCTCCCACCCTCTCACCCCCTCCACTCTTCCCACTCATTGTCTGACTATGGGCGTTTCACTCTCTCAGTTAAACGTATAATACCTTGCCATGGCCTCTGTGAGCCAATCATCTTATTGCTGCCAAATATTTAGACCTGTTCTTCTCTCCGCTGCTGATGCTTGTCATCAGGATTGGTGCAACCATCCTTACCCTCACTTATCTCCAGCCCTCATCTCGTTCAGTGCCAACTGGTCACTCCACCATGCTTATCAGAAGTTCTGCTCCACATCACATCCATCCAGATCTTCAGCACTCTGAACTGAGCTACTCTGTATGACCCACCCACGCTTAAATCTCTGTTTTAATTCAATATACCTGTATGTATTCATGCACTCATTCATTGTTTTGTGGCTAAAGCAATTGTTTTACCCTTCTGGATACAGCAGGTTTGATCATCCATTTGTGGCTTATTCTTGAGACCAAAGACTGTAATCTGTGATGTCTGACAGATTGTTGCTCTACAAAACAGAAAAAGCTTTTGTCTGATTGGAACAGAAGATCTTGTTGATATGATGGGGCAAGAACAATTCTTGTCTGTTGTTGCCTCAATTACTCCAAATACACTGACAAAGAAAAATATTGAGTAGCATCTCCCTGTCAAATATGCCTCTAATAAAGGCCACATGACCTTGTGTGTCTACAAGTAAAAAAAACAGAGTCTGTGGGAGTGCTTGTTTATTTATAAAGCTCGGTGATAATAAATGGCCTATTCTGTGGGCCTGTACTTGAAGAAAGATCATTGACACTTAGGTCTATTATCATTGCTGTTTCCAGTAACATTCCCTCTTCCCCTTCCATTAAAATACCCTGGTGCTGATCTTGGGACTTGAAGAATTGCACCACTGAAGCTGTAATATATACCCTACTAAATCCCTTAAGGACCATCGTGTAATGGTGGAACACTGTTCCATAAAAATGCTAGTTTGCTTTGGAAATGGAGGTGCAGGTTCATTAGAACCCATCCTGGTGAATTTGAGAGTAAACTCCCAAGTGAGTTAGGTGGAGAGGCCAAAAGAATCACCAGAGACGGGGGAAGGGAAGTTTCTAATACACACAGTTTCTCTTTGTAGATCCACGGTGGATTTTTACCCTCTCCCTCTCCTGCAGTGTTGGTGGTATCTCCCAGGGCTTCCATTGTTCAAGTGTTTCAAGGGAAAACCTCACACCAGGCCACTTATTCTTCATGAGGTCACATTAAACAAAGACACTTACTCTCCAGGGTTTTCTGTGACTGCTAAATGCATTACATTGCTAGACTGAGCTACTATGGCTAGGTGAGTCAGAATACAACTTTCCAAAGAGCAAAAAAAAGACTCATGACACATCAGTTTAAATTCAATCACCAGTGCTGAAGTTAACAACTTTAAATGAAACTATGTGGACCCTTAAAAATGACATTTGACAGCAAAAAAATGATAAAAAATATGATCATGCATGGTAAATCAAAAGCATGGCCACACATGTTCAGTTATTGTGTGCTGAACCAGAGGATTTTATCGGTACAATACTCTCAGCATGAAGATATATACACTGCTGTGCTGACTATCCCAGTGTCCGGTAACAAATTATATAAACCACCCACAAGAAATCTGTGAAGATGTATTTGTGATGATGCAGCTACTTGTCACCATGGCCAGCGCACACTCTTTCTATTCAAAAAACGCTTCATTCCAGATACTATTTCATGTTCTCCCTCTGTGTTGTGGAGAAATCTGTCTCGAACAATTTTCTACAACTTAGGCTCAACAAAAACCATGTCCAATTTCTTCCACCAGCTGCACTCAGAGCTACACACACCTGTAGTCAAAGCTCCAGGCGCTCCATTCACTTTTGTTCAGAGATTTAAATAACATAGAGAACAATAACTAGCGTGCACTCTACACACCGTTCCACTTTCAAATGTCTGCGTAATCTCTCATTCTTCTCTGCAGTTTAGTGAAACCCATTCAACCCTTTTTTCATCATTGCCTCTTGAAAAAAATACAATAGCATTTATTTGCTGCAGTCTTGTGCAAATATAATGCATAAATAAACATGTGAACATGTCATTTGCATATACTGTTCCTTAATTAGTTTGATAATTTCATTCATATTTTGTGAATGCATCTATGGATTTATGCATGCTAGAAAGATACATGAACAGATGATAGCCACCTTTTGTTGCTTTGCATTGGTAGATCAACCATCTTGTTTCAGGAATGTGCTTTAGAATGAATTCAGTGTTGCAACAGAAAACATGCAACATAACATAACGACATAGTCAGAAAATGTTCTTAATGGACTGGATCTGCCAAGTGGCAAAATGCTGATACTGACTGACCTTGCAAAATGTTTAAATATTTGACAGGTGAGGGCAAGAACACAACTGATTGAAAATAGCATGGTTGTCATAAAGTGTCATTTTAGGTATTGCTGTAGACCTAAATACTGTGTAACATGTCCTTCAAAACAAATGTCACTATTCAATCTGTAGTTGAAATGTGGTGGTAGGATAGTTTAGCATAAATCTACATTGCTTCTGTTGGTCAGTTACAAATAATAACAAAAGGCTGGTATCACTATCTCAACCTTTTGTATAAATATTAAAAACAATAATGAATAATTTATGATGGATAATAACCAATACTTTTTGGATAAGATGTTACTCATTTTTGTTCTCTACTGCAGCCAAAAACAGCCTTCTTCTGTCACAATGGGACATCAGAGGGAAATTAATTAGGTGACATGCAGGACAAAACAAGTGGTTTTCATATTCCAGCTGCCAAGCTTTTATCTGTCTACAGTTTAAATCACTTTGTTTGCTCTTCCAGCAGAAAAATACAGTATATCTTTTTTAAGCTGCCTTTTGTACGAATGTCTTTTTTGCTTTGAGCCATATAATAGACCATAATAGGTAACCTGGTATGTGCAGTGCTATTAGTGCAATAGGAGACTCAACACTGTGCTTGTCAATAGAACATCAGCAGTATTGAAGTTTTTCTTAACATTGCTTTAAATCACTGAGAGACAGACGTGGTCTTTCCATCACCTCATGGTTGACTCAGTTCTCCTGTAATAGCTGCTCAATCATCAAAGAAAAACAGCTAGCTGACTACTAACATGCACGCATTCACCTCCTGGGTGAGAAAACTGTAACTGGTCAGTAGTCTCTATTCATATAATTCAAAACTCATAGTGGGAAAATAAAGCCAAATAGATGAGGGCACTGAATAGGTGAAATTACTGATTTACTTGGATGAACAGCAAGTCAGACAGGTCTCTCTCATTGACTGCCTCCACTGACCATTCAGTTCAATGGCAAACTAGAGCTAATGCTGGACACATTACAAAAACAGGTGTGTGATGGCACTAAAGTGCTCATCTTCATTCACCATTAGCTCAGCACTTGCCGAGTATTGAGCATTCCAGATCTCCCTACCAAGGAGCCTATTTTCGCTGTTGCATTCTCCTTTACCTGCACACAATGGAAGCATTATTTCCCCTGGCACCCCATAAGAAAATAGAGGGCCAAGTCATGAGCACTGAACCGTGTAAACTGTACAGCTTGCTTAAAAACATTATGTTATATAGTCGCAGAGAAAGAAAAAGCTTAAAATCAATATGCCATCAAATGCATAGTGGATGATCAATGAAGTAGGTTAAATTGAGTTACAGTATGAGTCACACAGATGTGAAGAAAAAACACTTGGAAAACACTTTGCTGAATTCATATTTTGTCTAAAGATCCTCAAGCTATGCAAGTTTCTTGTCTAAAGAAAACCTTCAGAAAATAAAGACCTCTCACTCCTGAAAAGGTTTTTAAAGATTTTGCATATTTTAGAAACAACTCTCTTGTCTGCGAGCATACCTCAGTAACCATGAGAACTGACATTTGAAGTGACATACTCCTTTGGTTTTAGCTTTTCACAGCACATTTTGGTCTCACTTTCGACTGTAATCCATCTTTCTGAATTACTGTAGCAGTGGAGCAATCATTTTAGTCCACTATATTGTCCTGTGAAAGAACATATCTGAAATGTCTCAAAAACTGATGTTCCTAAACATTTCTAGAAATATGTGTACCACTTGTATAATCCAGTGTTTTCTGTCAATATGCTACCTTCCAAAAGGGCAGACAGGTCATGGAGTGTACTTGTGCCAAGGCAAAATAAATCATTGGCAAGCAGAAAGTTTAGGTCAAATAATCACCCCTCCGATAATGCATGTCCATGGAGAGGACCGGTGAGATTCATTGCTGTGCTTCCACTGACAATAATGGAGGCTTTCAAAGGCCACAGTCTTTAATTTCTAGTCCCTGCTATCAGCGTTTCTATCCTCTAGAGAGAGGGAGGTCAACTGCCCCTGTTCCACAGCCCCAGAGCCAGCATCCTGGGCATTAAAGGCTGAGAGAGGTGGCTGAGGTCAGGCTGTGATTGCTGCTGGAGATGGCAGGCTGAGGGGTCCTGGGGCTCATCGGACCCTTCTCAGACAAAGGGGCTTTACAAAGCAGCTCCCAGGTCAGTTTTATCAGGGCATCACTAATGATTATGATATGATCTGTCTAGCATCACTTCCAATTACAGCTTGCTGGGGGAATGTGGCAGCCGCATGTGCCCCATCTCACTGAGGACTCAGTAGTGGTCAGTGAATGTAGACTATTGTTTGAGATGGTCATTTCAGTGACGATCAAAGTTCCATTGTGACTACCACAAAGGGAAGTAGCCACTGGCCAGGCCTATTAGATATGTAGTTGTGGTGGGGAGATGGAGAGGGTAATCAGTCTTCTTACTGATAGCAATGACCAGCCCACTTCTCACTGTGACAAAGACTAACCTCCTCAATACAATATAAAGCTATAACAAAAGGTTATTCTTCTTGTTTGGATAGCCTTGCCTTTAGGCCAGGAAAAAATGCATCCCTGAGAGTCTTCATAATTTCTATTTTCTCTGGCATCAAACTATAGTCTCAGTGCACATATTCCATTCATGGAGCTTGCCACTTTCAAATGACTGCAACTGCAGCAAAGCCTTAGTGGCTGAACTTGTCATCCACTGTGTCAAGAAAACAAGCATCCACAGAGGACCTCAGATCTGCAGACTGAGGCCCAGACTGTGAACTGTGCAGATGTGGTGTGAGAACACATACAGGGCAAGGTGAACCCAGCTCTGGGTTGATTTGATTTCTCTCCAGCAGTGATGATAATCGTCTCACTTAAAGGTGTGAATCTGAAGAACAAACCATTATCTGTTTAGTAACTCATCCAGAGAGAATATAAAATTAGATGATTGGCGAAATCACAAGAGACTTCAGAGTAGACTAAGAAGTATTCAGACTTTTCCCTGAAGACAAAAGTTTTAAATTTGCAAGTTTGAGCGAGAGATACAAAGAATAGGTGTCAAATAAACTGAACCTCTCTTGACTCATGACTCTGAAGTCCTGACCACAAATTAGAGAAGAGATGTGAGTCTTAAGTGCCCAAAGTCAGAGTCTCATTTGCATGCCTGAAATAAAACGAAGTTGGCAAACTGCAGTGGACCAGGGAGAGAAAATCATTATCTGTAGATACTGTATTTGAGAGTGCAGTCATTGAAATAAACAATCTGAAATTGTGCCTTTGGACTTTCCAACCGCATCAAATAACGAATAATACTGAATCAGCCCAATTTTCAGTCACGACAGACAAAAAACTCCCATAAATGCCCCTAAACTTTACCATCTACATCAATTGACTGTATTATTTTATTACCACTTTCATGCAAACTTCTGATATTCAAAGTTTGCAGCAGAACAGAAAGACAGCAGGACATTTATGTTACTTAACAGTGTCAGACATTTTCTTAGCAGTCACCTAACCCCATGGTGAACCTCCACCAGAGGTTAGTGAAAAGGAGTAGTTGATCATAATGAGGCAAGAGCAGCTGCAAGCTCTTTTGATAGAATGAGGTCACTAGAACGACAGAGATCAGTGCGCCTGATTGGGGGATGGTCGACTGGGGGTGGGAGGAGGTGTCTGATTCAAAAGAACAGGCAACAAACTATTTTGTATTGAAGGAATTCAAGTCAGCAGCCCTCCTCCTGTTCCCTTTCAATGCATGTCTGTGTCAGAAATAAATCAATTTAATTGTTGTCTGATCCCCCCCTCTCACTATTTTGCAAAATGATCATTTAAACATTAATAGGATGTTAATAGGATGTGTGTCCTGGTAACCTTTGATATAAATCTTGCCATAAAAGAGAATATTCCCCGTGACCACCATGAATCAGGTGTAATTAAATATGCGTGGACAAGCACCATTTTGGGGATTTACAAATACGGTTCCTGCATTGCAAATAAGGTTTCACATAGGGGTTATACTGTTGATATGGGAGGCAACGTTTTTTTCACAGGAATTACTGCAGTATTGTGTTACTGAGTCAGTTTTTTCCAGTTAATAATAATGAGACTGCCATCTTTAAAATATATTTTAAAATTCAGTTGGAGGCAAGACTATACCTTAAGCACAGGCGAGTTTGTTATGGAAACCCATGGGTCTAAACACTACTGAAAGGGCATTAGTAACTCATACGAGCAGGGCAGGGCTAGAATAGTGGTATTGCCCATGAGGAGAGAACTTAGCTGGAAGAAACGAGATCCTCCTTATAGACTAATGGATGTGTTAGCTAGTGCGCTTTCAGACCAGCTTTCATGTTGGCTCCACCAGAGGGTATAGAGGGAATGGCAAATTAATTATAGAAATGAAGCCAACATCCTTTTCTTATCATAGAGGGCAGCTGTGTGTTTCCCCCCGCTCGTTTCCCTTCTTCTCTGTCTACAGTGTTGGAATGTGTCCTGTTCTACATCTGCTCTCTGCTTCTCAATCCTTAAAAACTCACTCAGGAGAAAGATCTGCTGTGTATGGGGGAGGTGAAAAGTGGAGCCTTTATTGAGTGGAAATGTCATAGAAATTGTTGCAGACTAGCAGAGCAAGCATCAGGCTCTGTCTTGCCTTTCACCTTATTTCATAGCTTTTAGACCCTTCCACTCAAAGTCGACTAATAAATCAATATTTCAAGTGGCATCTGGTGTTGTAATGACATCATACTGCTGGCTGTGAAAGCACATTAACCACTGGCTGAATGTGAGTCTCAATGACAGGCTACATGGTTCTCATCAGCGTCTGTATTGTAGTGTTTTGAGAGACATTTTGAGATGTTAAATGTCTCAAAAATGGCATGTGTGACCCACTCTAGTAAATGAAAAGAGCACTACCATCAGAAATAGATACTAGCACACACTCACCTCACTTGTTGGACCATTCCCAAAGGTCTGCCTTGGAAATAATGGGAAAGAGAAACAGTGAATGCATGGAATATTAATGCAGAGGGGGAGGCAGCCTCCACTCAAACTGTTAATTTCCACTTTATCATGACAAATAGACATCACGCTGCTTTTATCATGCAGTACTCAGTTTTTCAAATCATATTAGAGTGTAAATATATTATAGCAAACCCAGATCAAAATGGGAAACTTGATGCAAACTGCTCACACTCACTCACTCACTCACTCACTCACTCACACACACTTGTCAGTGGTTTGCAGATTAGTTAATTTAATTAACGGTAATTTGAGTGCATATGAAATGCAAATTAAGTGAAATTAAAGGTGCACTTATTTGGCCCTAATTGTAATTACTAATTGCAAATAAATACCTACTTTGACAATGCCAACTACATTTGTTTAAGTACTGGTAATCTGATGAATCATGGTTGAATGGGGTGAATCAGGGTTAGTCGCGATACTCAGGGCTGTGATTCAAATCATGCATAACATACAGAGTCCTGAAGTAACAAGACTGCTGTGACTCAACAAGTGTTAAAATACAATGAACAAAAAGTAAAACCTTGCGGGAACCAATACCAATGTTGGTGACAAAGGATAACCATTTTTCCAGTGGAAGCTAGTTAGCCTAACTAGCAAACTTCAACTTCCCAAATGTACAAGATGAACAGTACAATGGTTCCTTCAAATGTTATATGCTTGTTGACTAAAAGGCAAAACATTGTATACAGGGCTATGAAGCCCTTTCATTTTCCCAGTGGAAGCTATTCCCTATGTTGCTGACATAAGCTAACTAGACTACATTGCTATGAAGTGCTTGAGTTAATAGCTCACAATGAAAGTTGACAGCTCGTCTCTTAGCGATGCCAACCCTCAGAAAACAATATCTGTTTTAAGATCAGTTAAGTTGGTCGTAACTTGGTCTGATACTTAGAGGCCGTATCCACAAAAAAAGTACAAACTTGTTTCATCCTTTTTTTTTTGAAAAACGATCTGCACAACAGCTCCAGCATCTTTATAATTCCCCACACAAAACAATGGAGAGTGAGGAGAATTCAAAATCAGCACACCCTTAAAATTAACTTGTGCAGAGTGAAGACAAGGAAACAAAGCATAGAACATTTAATAGTTTAATTATAAGCTGCTGTATACATTCAGTGATTATTCCGATTTTCATGTTGCCAGAAGCCATGGGTGAGACCAGCAAAACATTCAGCTACAAGATCTAGTTTGTTGTATGCAATTTGTCCATTTTCATTCATATTTTTCCACATTGTACATAGTTTACTGCAAAGCAACATAAAACCACATTGCTGATGTGCAACACGGTTATTCCAAGACCTTAGTTCAATCAAACATGATTCCACCCAGTCTGTTGTGTGGTGCTTGTAGGAGGGGTGAGCCCTGTTTATACCATTCTGGTCTCAACCTTATCTTTGAGATCAACTGAACACAGATGGCACAGGGTGACAGCAGTGCTGAGCAAAGCTAGTCTGCATGTCCAAATGCCCTCAGCTGCAGCTAAAAAAAAGAAAAGTCTTGTTTAATCTTGATTGGGCCCAATAAGAAAGCTGAACTCATTAGACAGGTAAGATAGGTGGAACCCTGTTACCAGCTTGAAGAACAATGGAAACCTTAGTTTCTCCTCCTTAGATACTAAGATTAAGCAACATCTTGCAATCTTTAAGGTTTTGTTTGCATCTTTTTTGGTTTATTTTGCTATCTCACTCTAAGCTCATTGAACTGACACACTAATGTTGGTGCTGATATCGCTTTTTTTTTTTTTGTTGTTATTTTTTTTTTGTCTTTTTGTATTTTTCTAGTAGCCCACACAGAAACTTGATGGCACAAGAACTGACCAATAAGAAACTCTTTACAACAAGGTAGACTGCAACAGTTGCCAGGGGTCACACAGTAAACAAAAAATAATCCAAGTTCATTTTGAAAATAAAAAAAACAAATCAGGTTCAATATAAAAGCAAAAGACAAATGAACAAAAGCAAGTTAATTTCAAGTATAACTTACTCATAAAATAACTACACATCATTAAATATTCTCATTATACATTTTTAAATTATTTATAAAATATATTTTGGCATATATGTTTTTTTTTTATTTTTGTGTTTGTGTAACAAACGCTACTGTAGCTTCAGTTGAACACCAATGTTTATTTGTTTTTTTCTCTTGAAACAAAACATTAAAGGGATTGTCACATAACAACGGGTTATTAAAAATGATAATAGTAAACCCTATAGAGAGTTTCACATAGCAAGACATGAGTGACGATCCCTTCTATCCTAGCCCCATAGTCAAAAGTCAAAAAAAGTACAAGACCAGAGCAAAGTTCTAATTTGTGCTCCACTGGCTACAATCAAGGTTGGGCACAGGAGATTTCAAAAGCAGGAAATCTTTTTTTTTTTTTCTTCACACAACTCAATTTGAACACAAGGCTCTGTCTGTCCCACTTCCAGTGTTCAGAGCGTCTGGGCAGATAACGAGAGTTCATTTAGCTCCATCCTTGATAAAATATAAATACTGTAAAGACCTCACAGTCTGATGACACTAGGATGTCCTCAGGGATACGCAGAGAAAGTTTCTCTTATTAGTCAGGGAAAAGGGCAAATGAGACTGAGAGGCCTCTCTTTCCTTCTCCTGAATGCACTGAAAACTGTTGAAGAAGTAAATTGAGGATATTTTTAGATGAATCCTGTGTATGTCTGTTGACGTTTATTACATTGATGAAGCTCACTATACAAAGGAACAAAGAGCGATTTTGGCAGCTAGAACAAACTGCAAAACCAAAGAAGGCAAATATCAGTTTGTGATACAAAAGTAGTTCAAAAGGCATAACTGTACTTAAGAAGTGGCACCTCAGGTGTCCAAACACATAGTAGTGTCCTGCTTTGGCGCAAGGGCTGGAGAGCTCCACTGGCCATGTCCATGCAGTCAACAGTAACCTGCCTGTCCACTGATTGTAGACTGATAGAAAGAAAACGGAACAAAAAGCAAACAAGGAAAAAGTACTGCGACTACAACAAAGCCACATCCACTACCTCGGTTTGATCACACAACTAGCTGCAGCATACTACAGTTCATCATCCTCAGCCCGAGCTGGTTCTTGAATTTTTTGTATACTGCAAATGGGTGTGTCTCTCTACTTCCACATCCTGACTTTCTTCTGTGTACACACAGCTATTGCGGGGTACATATATGTGAGTTTACACTGTATGTGTGTATGCATGTTGGTGTGTGTCATAGAGAAGCTCGCTAAAGCACAATGTCCTTCAGGCGCTTGCTGCTGGGGGATTCCTTGTCTCGGCCATCATGGAGAAGCGTGTTGATCTCCCTGACAGCTGGCTCACTGTCCTTCCCCTCCGGCTGCCGCAGCAGGCTGTGGTTGGCGATTCGCTCTGCGTCGCGGCATTTCAACGTGTTGTAGGCAGATGACGGCTTGGACACTGGGCTCTTCAGGTGCACGGGGGAAGTGATGGGGCTGGCTGCCTCTCGCCCGTTGCCAGCTTCGCGGACAGCCCCTCCATTGGCCTTGGGGCTACACACCTGAGACTCCTGAGTCCGCCTTCCCTTTATCTCTCCCCGTTCCACGTCCTCAGGCCCATCCTTGCCGAAGGTGGCAAAAGTCCTCTTGGTGGTGCCATCCTCATAATGGGGCACATCCACTGTGGTGGCCTCGATAGACAAAGCGATGACATTACGGGCATGCTCAGGTGACTTGGCACGTGCCGGGATTGGGACACGAGGCATCCAACAGCGGTCAGAGTGGCCTAGGATGCGACACTCGTCCTGGCAGTGAAAGCCTTCACTGGGATCTATGAGGGGAACAAAGAGAAAGAGAGAGATTGTTAGATTTCTCTTTATTTTTAAACTTTTATGCTCATTTTCACACAGGTCTCATTGTGTTTTCCTCCCATGTGGCCTCCATTTGATTCAAGAATGTCAAACCAAACCAAGGAACAATAGAATAAATAAATGAAAAACAATACTGCATTTTGTTTGAATTAAAACAGCCCAAGTTAAAACATTTCTGAATGATTTTCTTTCACTTGCAATGCATCCCTGCATCTGCTCAAGACTGCAGTGCCGTTAACGCCGCTCACTGATGACTAGAGCTGGATGTTTGGGGAACTTCTAATATGCCAATTAAATTATGTATTGTTAAATCAAAAGTCCATTTGCAGCTCGTGTATAATTGGGTTTTCTGTAGCAACACAAGATGAAAGACAGGTTTAAACAGTGCAATCAGATATCTCACAGAGAGAGACACCAGACGGGTTGCGGTGTTGTTGCCTGGTTCATCTCCTTCTCCTTCTCTGTCTGTGTCATTTGGCGCCGAGTTATAAATTTATAATGATGTTTAATGCCGGAGTGAAAAAAGAGTCTGTAAAGCTGCACTATTGGTATATTGTTGTATTACAGGGGGAGGACTTTCAATTGTTACATCATAACAACAACATAAAAGTGTCGTGCTCCCGTATTCAAACTGAAGCCCTGTAGTTTTAATTATTATTACTATTAACATATATGCACACTTCAACTGCCTAAAAAGCTTGGTGCAATAAATATTTTACATCCGGACAATATTTTGCTTGTCTTTCTAAGATTTGATTAAAAATGATGAGCATATAGTACACACTCAATGATTCAACCCTAGAAAACATAACCATTCCAACATCTCTCTATGCCACCATGCTGTCGTGTTTTCCACCTGCTCCAATCTTGAGAAAGAACCTGACACGCAGATACGCGATGACACTTTTCTGCACTCCCCTACTGCTTGTTTCACTCCTAGCAAGAGCAATCCTCTGTTCCAGAGGCCCAAGGTGACAAGAGGGGATTGTGAGAGGGATTGCCATCGACCCAAATGCATACGCTTACATCTGGCAATCGCAGCTTGACAGATCACCTAATTAAAATCACTAATGATCTGTTTTTCTCCCTTCTTTCCTGCACTCATGAGAGGCACCTCTGCTTAGGCCCTGGGGATCGATATTTAAAGATTGGAGACAGGCTTTTCAGGGGCAGATATGCCAGAGGTGTCTCTCATAAAGTATAATCTGATGAGAGTGACAGATAACATGGTGACTAAATGACTGAATGAATGAGTAAAAGGGTATCATGGACTGTTTGAACCCGCATATGGGAAGTGGAGTTCTGGATAAATCATCATCATGCTTGAAAGCTAAAAACAGCAGCAACAAAAATGCAGATCATGAGTGACGAACGGCCACAGGAATGCTTCATAGTGAGACAGAGGCAGCACAGAATTAACTTCCTTTGATCACATTTGTGTCATGGCATTCTCTGCAATAATGCAGACTGAGACGTCCTCTGCTTTACAAGGGACATCATTGTAATCTCAAATGGAGCCTATAATTACAACACTCACACGCAAGTTGACGTACTGCAGAATTTCTTTTAGTGCAAAAAATATGAACTAACATATAATTATATACTATTGACATGATCCACACTAAAGCATAAATAGGCGTTTTTTATGAAATCTCTATACAGTTAAAATCATTTTATGAGGCCATAAAAGAGCAAACTGAACTCCTGTATGTATGTGAATTTGCATGAATACTGATTGGTCCAAGGGACCGCGCTGGCAGCAATCAAGGAGACAAAAGGCATGTAGCTGGGGGGTTTTGTTTAAAGAGAAGGGATCCAATCAGAATGTAATAATGTAATCACAGAAAATCTTTACCGAGTACCAGGGACATAATGGAGGCCGATGAGTAATAATAATAATAATAATAGAAAAAAAGAAAACATGCAAACACACTAGATTAGATTGTCCGCTATGATGATATTTTTAAAGTCCTTTCAAATCCCATGTTCTTTTTTTGAACTACTATGTTTTTAAATAAATTGTCAACAATAAAAATGCATTTAAGCAGTCGATATTTCAGTCAATGTAGCTATGTATATCTTGAAAGATTTTAGTACTTGGAGGCATTGGAAAAACTGTGTAATATGTATTTTACAGGTCAACACATTAAGTGTTATGTTTGTTAAGTCGCATGATACATTTTTATATATGTACTTGTACAGATTATGCTAGACTTCAGCTCTACATTTAAACTGACATTTCTCCTCAAATCTGGTTTGAAATGTTTGACAAAGTAGATCTTTTTCTACACTGATTAAAGATTTACAAGCATGTTGGTAATTAATGCAATTTCCTCTAAATACTTTGGCTTTTTTCTATCGCCCGAAGCACTTTCTAAAGCATGAAAAGCCTTGAGGCACAAAGAAAAACACACAAGTTGTATGCTCTCTACTTAGCAGTGCATGCATATGCAGTGAATACCACTTTCTCTCCTTTCCTTCAGGGGTCTATGGGGGAGCAACTGGGTTGTAAATGACATTGTTATGAAAGCCAAGTGCTATTAACAGTCACACATCCTGCCTCTGCTCAGAGCTTCATAAAACGCAGATGTTGCTCTAAAAGAGCCACAAAAAATGGGAGAGAGAAAAATTTAAATAAAAAAAGTGACAGGCCATCGACCTCTAACAAAACACAATCTCCTCCTATTCTAAAAAAACGAGCAAACTGTAATAGTAAGAGATGAATGAATGGCTTTTTACAACGGTACTCAAGTTTGGAAGTCAACAAGTACAGCATAGAAGACAGTGAAGGCACCTCACGTCATCAGGAAAATAAGCTTGCCAATCAGTTCCAGGAACAGACTTAAAGTACAGTACAGAGCAGGATGTCATTGGAACATTTCCTATCTACGATTTAATACCTATTAATTACTGAGGGAGCTCCATCGGGAGGTGGAGGCTGCCTGTGGTTTTTAGTGTTCCACATTTAAAATACAAACGTTTAATGCTAGAAGAGGCAAAAAAAAAATAATAATAATAATAAAATAAAAATCCATTTATTAAGTAGCTGCAAATCAGACATACTGCACTTTAATGCTGAATTAAGGTCCAGAGACTGGCACTGGGGAGCACTTTAAATATGTATATGCTGAACCACATGGCACTGGAAAATAATAAATACTGCCACTTCAAATGCAAAAGCCAAATCCTCCTGATACTGCTGGCCATGTCTTCTGTTTGCAGTTACCTGGAATAGCATCTCTTGGCACCAGCGCAGGGAGAAAACCCACATGTTCCCTGCCATTTCATCTCCCATCTGCAGCCTGCCAGCAGCCGATTCAATCCCTGTCTCTTTCCCTCAATCAGATGAGGGCGTTTAAACTTAAAAGTTGCAGCAGACAGATCCACAGCTTCAGCACAGGGATCCCACAACCTGACAAGCTCATTGCTCAATTTACCCCCGCGCACCGCACATAATGATCCCTTCATGCAGCTGGAGGTGCTATTTGTTTGTTCCTAATGTAGCACAAAAAGAAGAATCAGCAAAAGACACAAAAGAGAACGGATGTGTTCACTGAAGGAGGCAACTCCCCGAAAAACTCCCTGAGACTTTCGCCAGCTATTTTTCTGTTCTGTTTGGCTAACACATGGTGCCTGGCTTGAAAACAAAGGCGCCTTTCCCTCCAAATGTAGCGCACACAGCCTCAAGGTTGAAAACAATGATGTAATCCTATAAAATGAGTGTAAGCAGCTACAAGAAACAGAAGACCAGATTTTGGAGGGCCAGAGACAAGGTTGAGCTGATGTGAACCCAGATTCAAGTGACAAAATATTCACTCTATATTTCTTAGTTTAACTGGAGCCACAAGGCGGTGGGGACTTGTGGTATGACACAATTCAGTCAGTTTGGTTTTACAGCATGATGAACCCTAAAAAGAATTTGGAACAGCGGTGTGGCATGATAAATCATTTTTTTTACAAAGAACGTCTGCCACTTTTGGCTTAAACTACTTTTTTTGTATTTCCTCTGTATGCTGACATTTTTGTTGTAGCAGTAACAAGAAATGTCCTGATTCTGTTTGTCATATTAAAATAGATGCTCCTGAACAGACAGCAAAGACAGTATATTGTTACTGTGATGTTGTTGTTATGAAAGCAAATCATTTAGAGCAATTTAAATCTAGATATACTTTACTTGTAGCCTGCACAGACTTCACAATGCTGTGACAAAGCTATCAAGTATGACCTGTCTATTGTATAAAAACACAATTATTTAGCTCTGGTGTTGAAAAAGCAAACAGCCACTCTAACATTATTCTTTTTGTATGTTTTCACTGCTGCGTGAGAGGACTGAGAATAAAATTCAAAAGAATTTTACCTACAAAAAGTTTTAAACAAATGTGAGCACAGTCCTATTGACCCTTTCTGAGGACAAGCCAACACTCTAGTCCATGTCTGAGTGGTGTACAGAAAGATTTCGTTTAAATGCCATCCACTTTTCCGCTCTCATCTTGGTGTATCTTTGACAGTGAGATGGCTGTTTTCTAATTGCCCTCCATATTAATTTTCCATCCTGGCAGTCACATGGCAAAGATTGATTAAATCTAAATTGTTACTACAGAGCCTTGATGGAGTCTGTGATGCAGAAGCTGATGGAAGTATCATTGGGGAGGAAATATTTAGAAAATATGCCACCAGCAGAATAGAGGATGACGGTCAGTTGTTGGTTGGTGCTCAGAGTCCAAAACGTGCTCGAGACCTAACAGGCTTGGCCCTGCCTGATCCTAACACATGGGGACGGAGCTTAACATCTAGTCTGCCCTAACTACAGCAGAGGGCAGTTCTACGGCCAGCTGAGGCTGAGGCTTGGCCAAGCAGCCTTCTACACTACTCACCAGGGAGAGTCCAAGCACTGCTGTCATCCCAGCCAGCCAATTCAGTCTGTGGGCCATAAATCAGCCTGGAGGCCTGGCTCCTGCGGGAGCGGCAAGATGGAGTGTGATGGTCTTGTTTTTACAAACAGTAGAGGGGCACCCTTACTGCGCCACACAAGCCATCATTCTCTATGCAGCGCAGAGTCCTCTCCTTCTCCCCACAGCATCTGGTTCAGTCACATCAAGCTATCCCCCCACAGACACCCCCATATTCATCCCTCGCAGCTCCCTGCACAAGCCCATCCTTTATGCTTCTCCTCCTTCTGTCCTCCTCTTACGTCTCATCAGTACTGCTGTCTCACGTACATTTGTGTAATTAAATAAATCCTTCACCCAAAAATCTCTTCCTCTCATTTCTGCCTCTCTGACCAGATTTCCTTCTACTCTCTCAGTCAAATATTAATTGTCGAGGAAATTAGACTCACTGGGCAGCCTTGTTAGTACTGTCGTACGGGTGGTGAAGCCAGGGGTTCATGTGGCCCTGGTTCTATTTCTGAGCATTAGTACCAGTCAATTTATCAAGAACGAATTCACTGTCTAATCCATCCAGCCCTGCAGAGAGTGTCTGACAGCTTGTCACTTCCAGCAGGCATGCCCCTGTCCTCCCAAGTGCTGATGCAAAATGGCAAGTTAACTTATACTGGGCCAGTATTACAGTACACTGCCGTACTTCTGCATTTGTCAATAATTGTTTTTAAAATCTTGCAATAGTTCATTCAAGCCTGCAAATGTTTACGCCCATCGCCTGTATCTCCCCATTGCTGCTGGCCAATGCAGCCCAGCCTGTATATTCTGCAGCAGGTCTTGGTATAAAGAATGAATTTCCAAACTGGTGTTGACAAACAATGCACTAGCTTCTAAATTGGTACAAACAGCATCTGTTTAACAGCTGTGTAACAGCAGCGGGAGGAAAAAAAAGCAATCACTATGCTGTTTTATAAATCACTATGTCATCGCAGAGCACTGTTTTGCTCAAAAGCAGGACCACTAGCCAATGGACTGCTTGATGTATTGGAAACGATGCGAGCTGGTGGTCATGATGACATACATGAGTGGGCTGATTTCAGTGCCCGGGCAACAAATACTACTTTGCTAAAAGGATTCTCTCAACTTATTGTGCCATGCTCCCAGCATCACTGCGTCCTCGAAGTTGCAGTGTCTCAGTATCAGTTTTGTGAGGATCCGTAAGCTTCACCCTTGGCTTCTATCATGACATATGCAACGCTTGGAGGGGCTGGATATACAGTGTTCTTTAGACCATAACTTGCGCCATGGCTTTCATACATGATATGAGCCACTGACTGTTTAACTCTCTCAACATGTAGTCTGGTCTGGATTTAACCCAAGCAGAAGGGCATGAAGACCTAAGACTGACTGCATGACACTGAACTTGGCTTAACAGAAAAAAAAAAGAGGTTCCCAAGACAGGCAACATCACCAATGGGACTCAGTTATGTGTCCACAAAATATCAGAAAGCCTCTGGGAAGGCCACACTGCCAATCCAGCAACATGCGAGACATGATGTGTGTTTGTCCGTTACTGCTGAAAAAGAAAAAAAAAACAGACCAAACAGATTCTGTTTTTTTTTTTTTTTTTGATTGTATTTTTTTTTTGGCCTTTATGCCTTTTTATTGATAGGACAGCCGAAGATAGACAGGAAAAGGGCCAAGAGAGGGGAATGACACGCAGCAAAGGCCATCTGATGCGGGACTTGAACCGGGGCCGGCTGCAGCGAGGACTGTAGCCTCTTACACTGCTGTGTTAACCACTAGGCTACCAACCGCCCCAGACTCTGTTCTTTAACTGTTTGCGTTGAATCACTGTCCTTAACGCAAATTCCTTTTTTGTGACTCTGCAATTGGAGGTGTTGGATGACTATAAAAAAAATTAAGTCCTTTAGGTGAAACATAATTGTCCTAGTTAGAATTGTATCTTCTTTAAGTCACAGGAAAAAAGTGGAAAATGATTTTTTTTTTTCTTGCAAATGCCTATGATTCTATACAGATTTCTATACAGCACATACAGCTAATGACTACACATTGTCGGTGCTTTCCACCCGCTACAAGATAATGATGCAAACCATATCGCTGTCACTGGAACAAGAAATCATCTTGATATCTTTGCGGTAGTAAATTAGATACTTTTGTGGCCATATATAATATTTCCAAGAAAAACTAATCAGGGATGTAATTCAGTGATGAATTTCATCAGAGAAAATTCATCTTTGAGTTAGAAGTGTTTTAAAAGGGATAATTATTTTAAAATATGAAAGATACAAGATGAAAAAGAATCCAATTAAAGTCAAAATGAAACTGCAACTTGAGCTCATCTTGCTCACATAATTTGATACATTTCCAGTTAAAAGAGGATATTGTGGGGAAGAATCATGCAGGGAGGAATCATTAAAAACAGAGGTGCTTGTACTTTTATTGGATTGAGGATCCTCCCGCCTTCCCTTTAAAAAAAAAGAAAAAAAGAATGATACTGTGTTGTTGGTTGATACAGTTTTCCACCCTACTGACCCAAGTATTCTATGGTTTCTGCTGTGTTGGCTGTTCGTCATCCTGGTGAGTTCTTGACCTTCACAAGACTAGGTTGGATTTGCCTATTTTGTTTCCTTTATGGTGTGAAGCAGAACATACTGCTGTTAATGAGTGATTAAATGTCACAAAAATACAATGATTTAAAATGATTGTGTTACTCTTTGTATTCCTTTTTTGATCAAGGTCGAAGTTCATGTGTTGTGTTATATTGTGACAGAACTCGCTATAATGACACAGAAAATGTCACCCTTTTCAATTCTCTGCGTCCAAATTGCCTTTCTAATGATGGGATTCAAATTAACCTGTGTTCTCGTGCTCTAGACCCACAGTAAAAGTACAATGCACTCCCAAAACTCAGCACAGCAGGCTGCTGGCATCCCAGTTGCAGACCTGCCCACTCCGCCATGCCAGCCAGCAAGCCAGACCGCCTGCCTGCCTGCCTGCCTCTGTCTGCTTGGCTCATTTCCTCTACAATGTATCGGCAGAGGACATCTTTAAATACACTGGAACAAATGCAGCATTTCTGTGTTTAAGCTTGACCGAGCTAGCAACTAATTTGCTAATTTGCCTAAACCCATGAGTCTGGGAGAAACAAGGGGGACAGAAACAGACTCTTAAATTACATCTGTGTTTGGGGTTGGGGGGTAGAGGGAAGCTGTACGAGGACCCGGGATGGAAAGGAGAAGTCTAGTTGGCTTAGGGATGGCCGCGCTACAGACCAATGTGATCAATGATGTTAAAACTGCAAGGAAAAAACATTGTTTATGTCAGGTGAGTCCCTGAGGTCACTTTATCTAATTCCTAAACCAGGAATGACAATTAGACATCCCTTAACTGAATCTATAGGTGTGCTGTCAGCTGGAACAAATCCCTATTACAAAAATGCACAAATGCAGCAATTCTAATGGCCAGAAGAGAAAAAGCAAACTGCAATTGTCAGAGAAATATAAACACTGGATGATGGAAAACATTGGTTTGTGTGGCATGGAGTAAGAAAGCATTATATTCTCATATATTGCCATAAAGAAACATTTCTCATAGTTTTCCTTTTTGATTACTTTTTCCTTTCTCCAGTGCGATTTCGATTAGCCATCTGAAGCAAACACAATACTTTAGCCTGTCAGTGTGTCCAGCTTCAATCAACTGGGGACGGCACACAGGGCAGCATACCAGTATCTTTGGATTTGGTCTCTTTCTCTGCGTGTGAGCTTCAGCTTTGCCTCAATAGAGTGGCCCTACATAATTAATATAATGTGGCATCTCATTCAGTCATGTTCACTTTGTGTCATCCAGGACTATGTGTTTTATATTCCATTTTATCTTGCCAGCCAGCATGGTCCCTACTCGCTCACACTTTCTTCTCTTTTTCTCTTTTTTCTTCCTTTAAAAAAATCTACTTGGCACTTTTTTTTTCCAACAATTTTAAGAACCTCTGGAAGTAGGACACTGTAAGATGGTGAGTGTGGTGGTATGTAGTTTAGTTCAGCAACAGCAGAAACATACAGTAAGTGAGGATGGCCACATTGAGACCGATCTCGGTTTGAAAACAAAGTCGACTTGTTGAAATTGTTACTCAGGGATAAACAGCACATAAAAGAAATAAAAACACAGCGAGGCCTTTCCTGCATGGAGATGCATTATATTTACACCTACTGGGCTGAGGAATCGCAAGCCTTTCTAACAGCATTTCACAGTCACAATGGCCATTCTGTTTGGCATCTGGGAGGCATGCTGCTTCTCTTCCAGGTTCTCCATTATTCACCACAGTGAGGTCTGCACCATGATACCACTTAATATCAGACAGTCAGAACCAATGTCCGTAGCATTAGCCACCCACCAACCAGTGCTGCAAGATACAGAGGACTGTCAGCAGTGAGGCAGTCCATAAGAACAGCTTCAGCTCCTATCTAAGACACACAGATTGAAATGGAGGTGGGAGACTGGTCTGAAGAAAAGAGAAGGAACTAATAGGCACATCTTTTCTGATTTGAGGAACATGACTATAGCATACATAAGGATGATGGCAGAGGTCTGACACAGTGGTAGTAATTGGATTTCTCAGGCCCTGTGCCCACTCATGATAACATGCTGAGCTGTGACATGAAAAATCCTTATGTGTGGCAAGGGAGCAAGGTGCAGCAGAGTGGAAGTGACAGGTGTCAAAGATCCAATTCCCTCGCTCCCTCTCGATCCTCGAGTTCCTTTTCTCTGGAGACAGCGGAGGAACAACCTGCCCTGTGGTAAAGCCAAACACCAAGCTTGACATTCAGTTGCAAATCCAAAGTAGTTAAATCTATGTAGAGTGCAGAGTAGGAGGAGGAGGAGAAGGGGGGGGGGGGGGGGGTGGTCGGGCAATGCTGTGGATATAAGAGGTCACGGCCTGATTGCTTGCTTTATTTATTTCCTGATGCTAATGTGGGCTGAATACAGAAGGAGCACAGGATGTCTACGATGTGCTGAAGAACACACAAAGGAGCCCCGAGACCCTCACTGCAGATCTAACGAAGGATTTGTGGTAGTGCAGTGTCTGGCCACAGTTCCCTCCCTGTCCTCTGCGTGCATTCTGGCCTCATCTTTAACGAGGACTGCATGAGAACAGGCACATCATTAAAAAGAGCCACTCTGAGACTTTCCTGCCTGCCATTAAACTTAACAGCCGACCTCTCCCATTATCTTTTATCCTCCCCTTTAAGGAGGTGAGGGACAGCATGGTGCGAAAAGTCACATTTGGCTGGCAAGGTGCATTCACTGAGTAAAGTCTGTCCTTCAGTCAATTCTACATAATAAGAACAACAATAAAGCCACATATCAAAAGTATTTCCTATACTGTATCCTTTTTCTGTAAAAAGCAGTAACAGTTAATTTAATATTCATTTGGTTTACATTGACCTGATTTTACATAATATACTAATGTGGTGTGATAATTTGCGTAATGCTGAGAAAGACATGTGGTAGCCTAAAGGAATCATCTTATTAGCAGCACAATACAAGAACAGAGGACCTTTGTAAATTCTGTTTTTTATGTTGATTAATTTATTTTAATTTGATTATCTACCACCAAACCGTAGAATCATCACTCAGCTACATCCTGTTCAGCTCTTGACCTTTCTCGCACACGGACAGAGCAAAAACAGGGAGAAATGCAACCACGATGCAGTGTTTAGGCCCTCCGTGTTTCTCCGCCATTCTTTTTTTCGACTAAAAAAACTCTGTCAAGCTCGGTAATACATGTTCCCCTGTTAATTCTTTGAAAAAGGGGTAATCCGAGGTTTAAACGACTGTCAGGTTCTCGAATATGAAGACGTGTTGAAAGATGAAATCCAAACAAGGTCTTGCAGAGACTGGTGGCCAAAAAAAGGTCAGGGAAAGCTCTCTGGGTGCACACATACCTCAGCAGGTCCCTCCACTCTGTTACTATGCCTTCTCTCTCTCATCAATAGTTTATAATCTGGGTCACAAGCAGTCACAACGTGCCTCCCACTATTGAGACCTACTCAAAATGTTGAATTACAACATAGTGAGCTCATCCTGGAAGGTCATCTAGGGGACAGCGAGGGAACACTGACACTAATTGGTGAATGAAAGATAGTAATGATAGAGGTGATTTGGATGACTTCTCTTTAACCTCTGTTTAACTTCTGCTGAGTACAAATCCAAAGAGCACATTGTGCCATGCTCCGTTTTACCATATATGCACAGGCCGGTGTGAGAGAAAATTCTGCGAATTTCAACGACTATAAAATGTTAAAGAATAAATTATTCTCACTGAATATACATGAGGAGAGCAGAATATGGAAATATTATAGCCGTATGCCTGAGGTAGTAACCTTTTGTTGCCACAACTGAGGAGGACGACATAACTTTACATATTCCTGCTACATATTCTGTCTGAGTTATAATGTTGTCAGGAGAAACAAGGTGATGAGAACTAAGATAAAAACCAGTGTGGAGATGACAAAGGCATTGGGGGAGACACTGAAATGAAAGCAAAATAAAATGTGGGAAATCTCAAACGGATTAAAAAAGAATAGTGGTATCTGTGTTTTTCACACAGGGAGGAAGTAACAGGGGTTAAAATAAGAAATGCACATTGCTGCAGCACACCCCACCCCTCTTTCTCGCTCTCTCTCTTTCTCTCTCTCTCTCTCTCTCTCCCCTCTTCCTCCCTTAACCCAGCTGCAGTGATAAATGTCTCTTTGTATTCTGGACAGAAAACTGCGGGCTACAATGTACTTGTCAGAAGACAGCTGATTTTCCCCTTAAACAGAGCAGAGTATATTCTTAATCTTTCCTTTCACTGAGGGAGAAGATAAAACAAATGCCTCGTGCCAAGACACATAATGCCTAGAAAATCTCTCCCCATTCACTATATGTTTGTGTGGTGTAAGGCTATGAATGCACTCCTGTGTGTGTGTGTGCAACGTATGTATCTGCAGCAGATGTAGCTATAGCGTGTGTGACGGCATGCTATTTGTACTTTTCCTAAATTTGCCAGCATCTTTAAATCCCTGCAGTATAGCAGTATGGTTCCACTATGAGGGCTCATAAATGGGAGTCAGTGCTACAGGTAATGGAGCTGATTATAGCTATCTGGGCTATGGGCCAGCTGCCAGACTCTGCCCTGCCTGGAGGGAGCACAGGCCGCCTGGTGTCTGATATCCTGGGATCCCTGTAATACAAGCCTTGCTTTGGCAGTCACTCTGTGACTATCCTGCCCACTTCCAGCCACACACTGAGGCTTCTTTTGAGTTAGTCTATGTGTATAGTATGTCTTCATCAGGTTGTTTACTCCACACGGTCTGTCGTCATACCATTTTAGCAGCAAAGCTGTGGTAAGTCATGCTTTTATAAAGGTGTATTAGGGGCTCTTAAGAGGAACTCAAGCTGTCAGCAGAGGATCAACATTGGGTCTGGAGTTATATTATCTACTATTTCTGTCCTCAGGGCAGAGTGGTTCTGATGGCCAACTTTACTGTCGTACACACAAGATGCATTCCTGACATGACAGACAACAATGGCTAATCACTCAGGGACACATTCCTCTGGAAGTATATTTCTCTCTACTGACCAGCAGCCATTAGAGTCACTACAGTAGTAAAGCCGCTTCACTGCCACTGAAATTCGAGTAAGGATGTCCAGACCAATGTTGAGAATTAAATCTTAAAACAGTAGTGTCATTTTAGTACAATTTCAAGATATTACAGTCACTAGCCTACTTTCATTGCAACTGTCCTCCAAATGAAATGATAAAATATGTAGTTTGTCCATGTACTGAATGTCACATGGAAGTGTTTTCTGATCTGATGCTTGATCTGACTCTCTTTAACTGTGTAATTTCACATGTAAACCTTTTAGCAAACATGAAGGACACACTAAATGGAAAACATGTATCAGTATCTCAGGAGTAAAAATAAACAAATTTGCCTTGGCTTCACTGTTGATTGTACAGTCATGATATGGGTGCCTCTGCTCACTTGCTCACACTGTTTGTGGGTGGGAAGTATGTAAATAAAGAATACCATGGCAAAGGGAGGCTTTGTTATCCTCTGATTATCTCACAAAATGATCACTGTACAATGTAAATTTATTTTGGATGAGAGTCCACGGCAGCAAGCACACATCAAACTGGAGATACGAGACATCAGTGAACAAGTGGGTAGCAAGTATCACTGGGTAGTGATGCTGGTAACATAAGGACAGGGACTTCTGAAAAGTGACTATTAAGAAGTCTAATGAGTAAAACAATGTAATTTAAGCTATCTTATTAAGATTAAGTAACACATGTCTAATAGATAGTGTGTGATTTCAGTACTGCAGTCCCCTGCAGCCATACAGCCCTCTGTTATAACGTACAGTCTTATTATTGTTTGCTTTGTATTGCAGTGCAGTGGGGAAGGGGTTATGCCCACACGGTGACCTCAAAGAATTAAAAACACAATGGTGCGGTTAAGAAAAATGGCTGCTGCCTCGGTTCTCCAGACAAGAACTAGAATCAATCGGAGCCACAAAAGGCGAGTAGACCGAGACAATTCTATAGCTCTGCTACTTGAATTTCACTCTATTTCCCCGTATCCATAGTATTTCTCTCTCTTGTGCCATCTCTTTATCTTTCTCCCTCCCTCTCTCTCTCTCTCTCTTTCTCTCGCTTCCTCCATCCATCTCTGATTAACCTTTAAAGACACACACATGCACACACTACATTCCGTGTACACACACTCAGACTGATTTAAAATTCAGGTACTCTCTCCTCTCTAATACACACTCGGCCCCCATCAACTTCAGCACATTACCTGTTCTTAATCTCCCTCCCTCTGTCTGGGATCATCCTGATCCCCCTGTTTTCCCATCTGCTGTCGATTGGGGCCCAGCTTGGCTAGGTGTTCAACAAACAACTGTGATTCACTTGGTTTCTGCGGAGATTATTAACACACCTAGCATGCCACAGTGTCATGAATAAGCAATGGAGATCCGGAGCCCTATTTTCTCTGTCTCTGTGTTTCCTCCCTCTCTCCCTCTCTCCGTCTCTCCATCTCTCTCACTCTCTCTTGCCCTGCCGCGTTGTGAACTGAATGCCAGGATTGTCTAGAAAATGAGCTGTCAGTGGAGGGCCTGCAATGAGATACATCAGGCTCATTGTGAGCCCTAGAAAATAATGAACTATTCCCATTTCTCCCTCTGATATGTTCAATACGCTATCCATGACAAGTGCAGAGAGATAAGCAGTCCCCTCTTGAGCTGATTAAATACACTGGGTATATTCAGGAGAGCTTTGGCAGAATAAGGGTTCAGGGGATGCCATTATAGTATTACAACATTACTATATGTTTTCAGTCTGGGCTGGAGAAGAAGGCCTTCTGCAAGCATTTTTTGTTTGTGTCTGTGTTAGTGTGTGGAGTTGAGGAAGTGCAGCTGGAGGCAGCGCTTATAAAAAAGAAAAAAAAAGAGAGAGAATCAAAACATGTTGAGTTTGTTTAGGTCCTTCTTCACATCTCTTAACTTATTCCCTCTTGGAATTAACTAAAGAAACTAAAAGGGATAAGCTCACAAATGATTTTTGTTGGTTTACTTATGCAAATACTGCAAAAAACAATTTCATACAGCGCTGAGAGCAGGATGAAAAAACAAAAGACAAGCACAGATGGACACAGCTTGAAATGACATTTTATATCCTTATACTTCCTCAAGTCTCTACATCTGCATCTTGGTGGTTCATTACAGACATCGCCACACCTGCCTGCAAGCATCCTCTGGTGTGTTTGAGCGTGCAGTGTGTGTGCACTCTATCTTCCTTAATGCTTGTATTGCACTGAGCTCTTTGTCACTGTCAGCCATTTTACCTCCACCATGGGTTACACATTAGATTAGGCGAATTCAAATCAAAATGGATGGTCCCAGCATAAAGTTTGTATGTTAATCTAATCCTAAGACATCATAACGTAACACGTGTTGTTGCCAGCTCCGAATCGCGCAAAGAGTTTTGATGCTTAATTCAATCAAATGTTGTTTGAGAATCAGTCAAATCCTCTGGCACGTTCACAGTATTGGAGGGAGCGAATGAGACAAAAAAATCACTCGTACCTGTCAGAAAGATTGTTTCCTCTTTTGCTCTTTTTATTTTCCTCTCGCTAAGACTGCTTACTAGACTCTCAGCTCATCTTTCCATCTCTGTCTCCCTCACACACAGACTCTCTCTCTCGTGTTGTCAGCACAGCCCCGTTCCTGTTGCCTTCCTGATTCTGACACCTGTCAGCATTTTCGTTAGTAGATCAGAGAACTGCAAACTAGAAATGTTCCTGTGTTGAATTTAGGGCAGGTTTGCAGCAGAAACATGTGAGATGCTTTTACTATTTCTTTAATTCAACAGGGGGAAGGGAACTGCTTGAGTGGCACAAAGTTGTGGAGATGTGGGTTGGAGATGTTTGGAGAAAAGACAGAAAGACATATGGAACGAGAAATAGAAAAGGTGGGGGGAGCTGAAATCAATTAGGAACAGTGAAACCCTGCGGATCTGTTGATGGAAGAAGGGAACATTGAGAAGTCTGCGGCCCACGGAGGGGGCTTCCATTCCTGGGTTTCGGCTTCAGGCACACACCCATAGGGAGGCTAACAGATAGATGAGAGATATTCTCAAGAGGTGGAGGCCAAGGAATATGTCAGAAATAAAAGAGGCCTTTTCCCTGCTCTGTTTAATTGAGCAGTCTTGGATCCCTCTGAGTCTAATAAGCCAAGAAAAAGTGCTTTTTTTTCTTAAAAACACTTACATATTGACCTGGTAATAATTCCAAAACCAAGATCACAAACCTCTAAACCCACAAATCAGACACAGTAAAACGACATCATGCTCTCCCGTTCCCTCCCGCAGAGATAACTCGAGTGGTTTAACAATACATGAATCTTAATCCTTAAAAACCATGGCTCATCCATATCCGGGGGGAATTAAAGTGTGAGCTATGACAATCAAAGGAAGTCGGAAAAAATAGATTTAGCTCTCTTTGTCACCAGCACCCTTGGAGTCTGTTCCCTCGCTTCTCCCTTGACACTAATGGCTCTACAGAGCCAAAGCTAGCATGGTGCACATTTCAACCAAATCCCCCTAACTTCACAGACATGCCTATAAAGATAAAGAATTCATTTTATATAGCTTCTTCTCAGTTTTTAGTTACAGTGATATCATCCATTTTTATTCTATTGGCAGATATGAGGGTGCCATTACATGTTAAAGATAGCCCTTCCTTTATAGATTTTAAGAGATTTAATGTAATTTGTTCTTCAGATACTTCCCTAATCTAATCCACTGGGTGAGGATATTTCAGGTCAGGTTTTCAAAAAGAGCACACACGCCTCTTTAGATTCTTGGCAGAGATTCAACAAAGAAGCATTCACTCAGATTTAAGTCTAAAATCTCTTCACAAGCACCTCGCTGAAAGTTACCTTGGTAGTAGCTCGGGCAGGACTAATGAATAGCGTTGTTGAAACCACAAAAGAAAACAGGCACAACTCTGATGGACAAAAGCCAAATATCAAACTCCAAAAAAAATTATACAGAATGGAAAAATGCCCACTGTGACTCAGAGCTGGGTTAGTTAGCAGCTGAATCTAGCCACACAAATGGATTCCCACATGAAAGCCCACCAGATGACGGGAATGCAAGGACTTTGTAAAGGCAATGGCCTGTCTCCTGGGCAAACAACACCTTTACATGACACTGGGAATGGTAAACATTTGCACTGTAAAAGCCTGAGAGTTTAACCCTTCCTCCTTCCCTCTTCCAGTTTCTTTTTGTTCTTGGAGCTTATCAACAGAACAATAAAAGCACAGAAAGAAAACAAGTCTCTTCTATCCTCGGCTCGTGTGTTGTTGTCCTTTGGCAATTGCAGTCTCTCAACTTGTTTTCTACTTTAGCTGGCAGGAGAGGTGCACTGTACAGCAGAGTTACTCCCAGAAGACATCTTAGCAGCGGGGTGTTTAGTGAACATGCCTATTTGTTTTCTGACAATTCCCTCTATTCACTCAATAGGACTAGCAGAAAATAGTGTCCATTTTTGTCAATTAAGACAGACAAGCCCAAAGTAAAAACCACATCATCACATGACTGTAACCACTGCAACATTCTCATATTCTACAAAACTCGACTGTTCTATTTCTGCCTTTGCACTGAAGTTAGTTTGCACAAAGGAAAATGAAACAGGGAAAAGAGGAAGCTCGCCCGAGGAGCCACAAAACAAAAAAAAATCTGATGATGTAAAGTGCATTATACAACAAGAGAGACAGATTCAACTCTGTGTCGTGCTGAATCTGCCCATCTCTGTCAGCCCACCATGCCCTTTAACTATGTAATTACACCGTTGAGACGGTAATAGAGGGACGATTTCATTTGCTATGTCATTACATTTCTGCACGTGTAAGGATCTTTGGTCAATTCATTTAATAATTATGAACAGCCTCTCATTACTCTCTGGTGTGACCACTGCTGCTGACTGACTCTCAAAACAAAGAGAGGACAGATTCCAGTGGAGCCATTTTGTTAAGTCCTTACTGAGGAAAATTGCCGGCCAAAAGTGAGTCTGTAGCTGACTGCAATAAAAAAAAAAAGAAAAAAAAAAGAGCCAATAATAAGCCATCTAATTGTAATTCCAAACAGACACTTTGTTATCATCTATCCGTTCTGGTCAAAAGAATGGACAGCACTGTGAAATAGCCTCTTGTTCTGTTTACCAGCAATGTGTTGCTGCATTACACATTCAGGAGGCATGCATCCATTTTGCTGAAACAGATACAATCATTGGTGGTGTTAATGAAAAAAGAACTGCCTCAGAGAGCTTTCCCCACTTGTAATATTCTTCATGTACATCATTTCTAATTGTCTCCAATAATGAGATCCCGCTACTTGAGGACCTGTCAGCATGTATTTTTTAATGCGCAGGAATTTTTCACCGCTTGTGAAGTTATTTTGTCAGCCAACCAATAGTCAGCAAATTCATTCTTCATTATTCAATACCCTTACAGGTTGATTATAATGCTCACTATACTTCCCGAACCTGTATGCATCTACCTGTATTTCTCGGCTAAGTCATTACAATATAAATAGACGACCTCCAATGAAAAAGATTTGTATGTCTCTATTCTTGATTAACATAAAGTGTAGGTTATCTAACGTTATTATTCCCCTGTCAAACAACATCAACTGCCAAATTGCTCCAAGTGAAGCATCTGGTTAGTTAAACATGCCAGGGACCAGACGAAGAAGAGCCTACACACGTCTATTACTGCTTCATCAACCACACCCACACACTTCACAGTCCACTGATAGATGGAAAAAAAAAAAAAGATAAATAATTGAAACAATTACATAATCCTCATTCCTTTATGCATTTTTATAAAGTGGAATTCTTTTTCATTATATCCAGATTATTAAAAAAAATTCCCTATTTGAGCTCAAGAGGAAGAAAGCAGAGTAGTAATAAAGTAGACAGCCTTACTAGGGCAGTGTTAGTAAAAAGGAACTGAAATTATGTCGTTTTTAGCTAAATTTGTTCCCAATTTCGAGCGCAGTGCAAATGTAAAGTTCAGATACTTGCGAGTGATCTTGTAAGAAATGTCCTCAAGTGTGTGCTTTTTAAAATAAGAATGTTCGGTGTTTCCTCAGCGCTCAGAATAAAATTGCTAATGTGAGTCATCCTAAAATGTCTGCAATTTCCACACACGCTGACTCTTCTGCTCTGCTGAGCTGTTGCACCTGTGCATGTGGTGTTTCCTTTGAGCTCAGTAAACACCCTCAGGTGCATATAGTAACATCCTGGCCTGCTCCAGACAGCTTTATCCTGCTTTCTCCACACTCTTTCTCTCTCTCTCTCTCTCTCTCCTGCTATTGCTGACCTGCTCTCTTCCTCAGTCTGACTGGCAGTAGTTAAGAATGAACATGACCCTTACACTGACTTCTGCCAACCAAGTGGATGTCTTTTTAAACGGTGAGTCAGAAATGAAACATCAACATTAACTCCCTGCTAAATGATCCCCCTGAATAATGGATGAGGGCACGTGGAGATATGTAGATTCACACCTTCCTACCTTTGTGAGCCTAATTGCTGCCATTCAAGCACATCTAAAGTCAGCCCCACTTCAAGAGCAGACATGGCTACTATCAGTCAATAATGTTGCCTAAGCCTGTATCAAAGGGTAGCCTTAGCTGTCAGAGATCCCTCGCATTAGCTGCTCTTGCAGGAAAAAAAAAAAAAAAAAAAAAAAAAAAAAAACTGTGATGTTATTCATACTTGCACATCTGAAGCCTGCAATGGGTATAATGTACCTTAAAAGATGCTCTGGTGGCATTAAACAGACCTGGGAGCACACACAAATACACATCAGTCTTATCTTGAAACCGCCAAAACACACTCCAAAGGATGTTGAAGTCCTCGAAACACACACAGCACACACACTCATGTACAAGCAGAGATTTTCTTACCTTGGTCTGGCAGCTGGCAAACATTGGGGGGGACAGTCATGTTCAGCACGTCATTGACAGCCGTGTCAACATAGTGTCCTCTCTGGACATCATGTTCACTGTCGGTCTGGTCGCTCTCCTCGTGGCCGCTGTCCTTCAGACTGTTCCCCTCCAGGTCCTTGAATGTCGATGTGCTATATGGGGGCCAGGAGGGAGGAGAGGGAAATGTTGATTAACTGTCACGTCTCCTTCTCTCACACCCTCTCCTCAATCCCTGTGTCTCTGATGGTTTGTGATGAGCTGTCCGTCTTTCTCTCCCTGTCCTTTTTTGCGTCCTTTCCGTAAATTCTCCACCCTTTCTTATGTGGTTTATTTCCATGAATTCAAAGCAGTTCCTTGGTATTTTTTTGGTTGTTGTAAGTCTTACAGTTAAATACTACACTTTTGCGACAAACAAAACCTCCAGCACTAGCTTCCACACTTGCAGTAACCACAACATAAAAAGGTAGTTTAAATCTGTTGAGAGCCTTTCTGGATTAAGTGGACATTTTTCAACTTCGCAGATAGCATGGCAGCTATGGGGTGTTTCAGACAGGGACATTTTGGATGGATGCACTGACTTCAAGGACATCACATTGAACAAACAGGAGGCACTCACTCACTACAATCAAACAAATACTGCAGTAATCAGGCATTCCTGGAAGGAAGATGGATGTAGGAAACGCTGGAAGCATACAAACTGAGCATCTGTCTTGTTTGGGGCTCACAGTCAATAAAGAGGGTGGGGTGGAGGGGCACAATCAACAGCTGCACAGTAACAGCGTGATTTCCCTTCATTTGATTTCCATCCCACTGGAACAAATTCTGCTTTACAAACAACACTAAATAGGGGTGAATATATGAACATGTGTTCTTGCAGGAGAGAGAAAGAAAGAGAGAGAGAGAGAGAAAACTATATGAATGAGTTCATATAAAGGGAGAAAGGAGGAAGTCGACAAAAGAATAGATAGGGGAGAAAATGGGCATAAACAAATGTGTGAAAGAATAAGAAAAGTAGAGGAAGTGAAGGACAGTGCAAGGTAGCTGCATTTCCCAGCCTGAGCCCCACATTCTCCAGCCTGGGAGAGAGGACTGCAGGTAATGCTGGCTCTCTGATGTTATCACTGTAATTGCACCTGTCCCAGACCATAGGCTCACTGGCTCCTGAGGGGATTTCTTTGTAGTGTGCTGCAGAGGCCCACACTTGAATGCTCTTTGTTTACATTAATGCAGGGAATCTTTTGGGGGGAAATTGCCATAATGGCTTTTCAAAAGGCTGGTATGGCCTCAAACAAAAGAAAGCCTGGAATGTTCCGTAGCTGCAGGTAAAAAGGGACAATTGTAGTGTTTCGAAGTGAGCCTGGTGACAAAAACCTCAGTGGCTTGAGGGAATTATTATATGAACCCCCCCCCCCCCAACCCAACTCAACCCTGCATTCCTGCAAACCCTATCTAATATCCTGGTACAGGTGAACTGAAATACAAAGCACAATGAAAACATTTATTGCACCCAAGAAAAAAAAAAGAAAGAACATAATTGTTGACTATTCGTGAAACTGTGGTTGTTTTAAGCCATAACCATGAGTGTTGTCAGTGAGTCAAATTACAGAGTAATAAGGTTATCTGTAAATATGAAAATCATTACTTGCTGATTCTGCTGTGTAATCTAATATCCTGAAAGTATGAGTTTGTGGCTCATTTCAACAAGTGTCTACTAAACGCATTATGGAGTAATTCTATTTATCCCCAAATCTTATCCTCCCATTGCAATTATACAGAATGAAAAACATGCAGGAACACTTGCAAACTGCTGCAACAGTAGCTGTGAACTCATTAGATAAAACAATTACAGATAACAATGGTAACGAGGTGCTGGTAACAATTCCTAATCAAGACATACCTTTTAATGAGGTGGGCTCTGCTGTTCACATAACTGGAGTCAATGGAATAATTCTCCGTCTGTAAGAGAACGATGCAGAGGGTGGAAGGGGGGGGTGGATGTAAGGGGTGGGGGGTTGTGGTTGAGGGATGATGGGGGGCAACAGAGAGAGGTACTTTTAATAATGGAAGCAACCAAAATAATGTTACCAGTAATTGGCTTTCAGTAGAAATGTTATTTTACACAAAGGCCCCGGTGAGCAGCCTCGGCTTTCAAAGGGCTGAATCCTATTCTCTTTCAAAGCACACACACAGAGAGGCTGACTGCGAGTTGAGAACTGAGGAGAGTGCTGCAGTGAGCGCAGCCTCTCTTCTCCTCTTCACCCTCCCCGCTCGCTCTCACTCCCTTGCTCCCTCCCTCCACTGCTGGTCAGCCCACTGTCTTTAAAATGGAGTCATTAGGGCGGACAGACTATCATGCAGACAGAGAAGGAGAAGAAAAGTTTCCCTTTTTTCTTCTCTGAACTCCTCACTTTTCCCATGTTTGAGAAGACATTAATGTAGAAATATTAAATAAATAACTGCAAGAGAAGTAGATGAAATTAAGAGTGTACCAGGGGAATCTTAACTCTGCAATTGCAGATGAAAAGGCTTTCAGAATATGCATACGATAGATCTCTGACCCACATTAGAGAACACAGTTCAAAGGCATCCTACATTCTTCTTTTATTTTTACATTTATTTAGCAAGGAGAATGTCGGATAAGTAAGAGCACATGGGCAGAGGAGTTAATGTATACTGAGCAGGTAGCCCTCCTGCGTCTGCCAAGCATCAACTCACACTAGGTAAGATGTCAGAGGGCAAAAGGGTATCAAAGCCTCTCAAAGGACTTTCCCAGTCC
The DNA here is from genome assembly GCF_000972845.2 of Larimichthys crocea. Lineage (NCBI taxonomy): Eukaryota > Metazoa > Chordata > Actinopteri > Sciaenidae > Larimichthys > Larimichthys crocea. Next base: position 26,162,184 of record NC_040011.1, read on the forward strand.
TGTGAACAGCCAGGATACGACAAACTTTGATAACATGCAGGTGTTTTTCTGCAGACAGAAAGCAGAGACTTCACTTAAAATTCCATGGTGCAGATACTGTATCCAGATAAAAAGCTGCGCGTCAATGGCTGACTTCCGAGGGAAGTCTACAGTGCCGGTATCAAAGCCCTGAAGAAAAAAAAAAAAGTCACCCCTATGATAAGAAAGGTTAATGCAGGCACTGGAGCACAATTGCTGATTATCAAGTGAGCTACATATTTGACACAGGCCTGCTGGTGAGGTAGCAGTGGCCCTGCACCGCTGTCATACATGGTCACCAAACAGATTTAGATTAAAACTCAGTGTGCGACTGTGCGAACACCTTAATAGATGAGGTTGAACATTTTGAACTTTTTTCAGCGTTTGCGTGGAAGTAAAACCACAGTGCCACAGAGTCTGAGCAGCGAGGATGTGGGGAGCAGAATAAATGTCAGACATTAGTCTCAGTCTTTTTAGATCTTAGATTTTGGAATAAATAAATAAATACACACATAAAAAAATAAAAGTGACGCTGGCAGATCACAGCAGGCAAGCGTGTGGTGTTTACCTCTGGCAAATAGCTTTCATGACCTGTTTGCATTCTATGAAAAATGTAAGAGCTTGATAATGCTACCAAATACAAGTCCTTGTTTGTTTAGACTCTTTAGGTATTGATGCCATTTTCTCATGGCTCCAAAGACAACAAACATGCTGTGCGGCATTATTATCTGACTGATGCTGACACTGCTATTTGTCTGTCTCCTTTAGTAGCTGTAAACTTCAAGGAACTTGTATATGTGAGACGTGTAGTTATCTTTCAGTATTCTCCACAGCGCATAGGTCTACCTTCAATTATTAGGAGATAAGCTGTTGTTTGCCATCTCACCTCTTGTACTGCTAATTATTTTTGCAGGAAAATGATAAGAAACAAGGTAAGGGCACGCCTCTGAATGGAGTTTGCTAAATTATGATGCAATGTGTTTGCGCTGAAGGTTAGCATCATTCCGTCTGCTTTTTAGCATTTACCCCTAATTAAACTTTAACTCATTACTATAGAGAAGATGATTCATGAAAAGGAATTTAATTAACATTTTATTATTAGCCTTTAATTTGGAGCGTACCATGTTTGTTCTCATGTATTGCCCCTGACTCTTTTTGTTCCCGTTCAGCTTGACTCCATTAAATATCAAAGGTAACAGCAGTGGCAACATACTGCAACACAGATTACTCATTAATTACAGATTATCACATTATTTAATTCATTCCGAAACTATGCCTCATTTCACAAACATATATGTGGCGTTTTATCACAGAATAATATCTCTTCCTCAAAAGACATATAGATTGCTATTATAGATCAATAATGTTTCTGTGCTATAGCCAACATACTGTATATGCGTATGTTTTGTGTTCCACCTGTGCTGCACTTTGGCCACAGTGAACACAAATTAAACTGCCTCGTCTTCTACAGTGGCTGCGCATCAAGTGAGAGACTAATGAAAATGCAAGGCATGAGTAACAAGGGGAAAACTTCATTTAAAAAGACAAGATAGAAAATTTCTTATGAATGTCACTCTGGCTGCAGTGTGTAATTGGTTTGGATGGCAGGTTCTGTGTGAGTACAGCCTGGAGAGTAAGGCAGTATGTCCCTGCTCTCAAGCTGTTCCAGTCCAGAAATGGAACTGTACTTTCCATAATGCAATTCACTCTCAGGGATTTTACATGGAGCTCTCTTAAATGTGTAGTACGTACAACCGAAGTGGACTCTTCCTCTGTAGCTCATCTTCAACAAAGCAGCTGCACATTAATCAAAGGATTCAGTGGAGATAACCACATTTCCTCTATTCATCAAATTGTCAGTGAAAATAAACAAACACTCAACATGTGAGGGCATAACCTTGGGCATTGATGAGTCACTCTGGAGTTCCTATTCTGAGGAAGAATCGGAAGCATTAGCTCAGGCTTCCTGTAAAGAAATGTAATGTCTGCCCCCACATTTCTGACCGACCTCAAATTGGAGGACATGTCAATAGATCTTGCTGAGAGGTCAAGTTTCAGGCAAGAGGATGAGGACTGCTTAACTACAGCAAGGACGCCACAAATGGCTCCTTAATCAGGTTGGACAATGTGTTGTTGTGATCTGAGCGGCCCCAGTTTGGCGGCCAGAGCCACTCTATCCCCATAATTATTGTTCCGTTTCATCTGGAGGACTGGAGGGAGGAATGTAGTCCCCAGTGTCGCAGGGTGACTGATAGGTAGTGTCAGGATGAACGGGGAGGGGAGTGGAAAGAGAGTGAATAGAAAGAGAGAGCGAGAGAGGGTGAAGATGGGAGGAAATGGGGGAGACTTGACCTGCGGGAGACTTGCGGTCCAGCTGCTGCAGCCCAGAAGCTTTCCCCTTTTCACCCTTTGCTTCTTTCTCTCCTGTAAAACCTGAGGCAGAGGGACGATGGGCTTGCTTCTCTGCCACTGAGAGGAAAAAGCAATCTCCTCGCCTAGTTGCTGCCGTAAGATTTGATTTGCCTTCCTCCCAGCGTGACAATTGGTTCTGTAGTCTGGATGCAAGTGTATTCATTGTGTGGGGGCATGGGGAGCACCAGAGTGGAGAGGAAGGGTGGGGGAGTGAAGACACCAGTTGTTACACCAGTAAACACCCGACAAGTTCAGCAGATGTCACAGAGATAGGGGAGAAAAAGAGAGAAAAAAATGTCACACAGCTGCCCTACTGTATGTATTATCGAGGCTGATACAGCACAATATAACATTTAGCAAGCTATAAAAGTATGAACAAATGGAGCAACATGCATTAATACCATGTCATTTGGAAAAAGGGATGCATGAGATGATGCCATCAACATTTGTGTCTTATATATATATAATTATTATAATATATTATTATATAATAAGATATATATATAATATATATATATATATATATATATAATTTATTTAAAGATAAAAAAAACAAGCTGACACAAGAATACTGCAATTTTGTTAGGCAATCTTTGCCAGACTATATCTTTATCTGGACTAATTACCGCTTATTAAATTACAAGATTAAACCTTGCTTAAGCACAAATGCATACGGTCAATCTTTTAAGCAAACTTAACATTCAAGATAAATTGTATCTATTTAAACGGCTTAAAAACAGAAGGCATTTAAGCAGGGTGGGGCTGGGTTGTAAAAGACTGTGTCTGGAAAAAAAAAAAGTAAACATCTAAAAGAAGAAAAATTGATTACAGAAGTGAGTGTTTCATGTCCGTCATGGATGCAACCTTTAATGTCATCAATTTAACTGACATAAAACATCCAGCCATACTTGTTGTGGACACAAAATGCTCTTACTGTCACACTCAAATGCACAGTTTAAACATACAGAACAACAGACTAGACAAAATCAATTAAAACTGTCAGATCAAATTTTGCTGCTTCATACTGTGTTTGAGCAGTCTGAGGTTGTGCCTCAGTCTTCGTTTATTGTTGCTACAGCATGCTCACGGACTCCCCTCAGTCCCGGAAGGAAATGTAACACATAATGTGCCTTGTTATTGATATCCCATTGCTAAAGGAAGAGATGAGGAGAAAGAGATCCAGGGGGTTTACGGGGCAAGCCAGCTCCAATTAGAAAATAAAAGGCTTTATTATCCAGCTAGGTTTGGTTGTGGTAAAGTTAAATGAGTAGTGATGGGTACAAAAAAAAAATATAGAGAGGAGGAAATTAGAGGGAAAACACCGGATGAAGGATGGTTGGTGTCCCAAAGTGCCTGTTTACAGATGCATGTATTCGCCTCATGTAATTTTGCAGAGAGGATGCAGAGGAGTGTGTGAGTGTGTCTGCAGGTGACTTTCTCATTCTATACACTGTGACTGTGAAAGGAAATGCTTCACTTTGAGCCTCTTGCACATTCATATTCTTGCACACACAGACTCTCTCTTTCCGCTTCCCTACAAAAGCACTGCTCCAACAATCCCTGACTTGCAGGGCAGAGCTGGCGCACGACCACAACGCCTCTGGGTGCGCCACCACTAGGGAGCTCACACTCAAGTCTGTGTGACACCCATGACGAAGACACAGACCACCAAGGCACCTGCATAGACTGGGTTCATATTTTGTTCACAACTTGAAAAGGAATAAATTCTCTTTGGCCCTTGAGCTAACCCTCCACCACTACCTCTCTGCCCTCTACCCCTATGACCATCATCACCACCATCTTCCCGATTATAGAATTTCCCATAGATCCTCTGCCATCTGCTAGATTATAGATTTCCCTCTTCCTTTATAGAGGGCAGGGCCCCTAAGGGAGGATCAACGTTAAAAAGGGTGAAAGAGTGCCTGAGGCACAGCCATGGTTGTGGATGAGATTACATTTTCTATTTCTGCCTGCTGAAGGGGGGGAGGGGGGGTGCGCTGTGGTGAATACAGAGAGTTGTTACCATTTAATATCAACTGGCTCCCTTGCAAACTCAAATTATACACAATCAATTGTGACAGAAGGGTACACGTGTGACAAATAACCTGCCACATTCTCTGCATCATTTCACTTCATCACCCATCAATTCACCCCAAACCCAGTAGCCCATCTGGGAATCAATCATGTTATGAAAGTGAGTGATTCTGTGGAGAAAAGGTTTTTAAAAAGCTTCCTGGCTCTGCTGTACCTCTAGCTTGTACGTTTCGGTGGTCTGTGTAACCGGACAAAAAAAAAGAAAAAAAGAAAAAAAAAGAAAAAAGAGTGAATTAAATGCTATTAAAAGGTCAGTTGTGTCCTTGACCACATGTGCTAAGTATTGAGTATTGTTTGAGCAAACTAAATAACAGCCTCTGTGAAACACAATGAAACAGATACGTAAACACAACACCACTTCCTGCTTGCATTTCCTCCTCATTTTCCTTGCCTTTCCGTGTGAAATTGAACAAATATTTGCTCATTCCGGCCAAAACAATCACCTCCTGCTCTCATGAAGTCAGGAAAAAGACCCAAGCACTAAGGCTATTACTTGCTCCACCTGTGTATCACCCCCCACATAGGAAACTGCACATTGTGCGGCTGTCTTTTATTCTGAAACAGAGACAATAGTCCAGACCAGTCTCCATGTCACTCAGGCCTACAGGCTCCACAGAAGTCCAGTTAGTAGAGATGTGATTAATTATACATACATTGATAGAAACAACATTCATTATTCATGAACTTCTCAACGTCAAAGCTATTTCCCTCCCTTTCAGCATGATGAAAAGATTTTAAATAATAGGCCCCCTTTGCAGACGTCTGCATTCCAGTGGAGTCGACTGACGCTAAAGAGGCTTAAGTCGGAGCTGTTGTCTTACCAGGGAATCACTGCCCCGGACCAACATGTTTCAAACTGTTGGTGGCTGTGTGGGTTCCGGGGTCTGTGTTTTCGTTTTGTCTTTGTCTTAAGAGACACGGCTGGTGCTTTTAATCCTTTCAGATGGAGTTATAGTATTCACTTTGAATGAATAGAGGTGTGCAGCGCCACCAGACACACAAGACTGGATAGAATTTCATTTAACACCTGTTCAGCGTACAGGCCTGCATGCGTTTTCAAACCTATTCTGCCTCTAACTCAGAAAGAAAGACAGAGTAACTCAATAAGATTATGATTCATGGTTTTTACATAGTAAAAACGGGGGAGGGACGAAAAAGACTTTGGTGTCTACACTGTTTCCTCAAAGAAATCGGCTTACTTGTCTTAAAGCCTGTAGGGCCTAATCAAACTCAAATAGCAGGAACTTCCCCTTTAGGCAAGTCTTGAGGGATTTTCTTTAATTTGGATGTCAGACTAAAAAAGTTTTCACACTCCTCTCATCCAAAAATCCGTTAATGTGTGTATGGCGCCACATGAGAGTGTTAGGTGGTGACTTTTTTTGATCACTCGGAAATGCTGAAGGAAACATCTAATCCAGGTAGACTTTGTGGTTTCTGTGCCTCCTGGGAACGAGCAACTACAAACATATGTATTTAGGAGTCATTTCATCTTGAGAGAATTACTAGATAGCATTTCCTCTTTTCAGTTGTGCCCTATATTAGCCAGTGTTGAGCGGGGAGGGGAGGGCATGCTAAATGAGCGTATAAGGAATTCCCAAAGGTTTCTCACACCTCCCCTGAGATGGGACTTAAATATAAACATTCAGAAACACTGCAGATTATGTAAACACGTTCCCCTTATATACTTACATGAGAGCCGTGACTAAATAAACAGCATAACTTCGAGTCACTTTTGAAATTGATAAACTAAGAATCAATTTTTGATTAGCTGGATACACACGAGGACGCCAGAAATGAGAATCTGTGAATCTGCAAGGAGAGCCGATCAACTTGCACTCGACAACATGGTGGAGCATGGCTCAGTACATTTTCCTCTTAGCAGCTTAACGATGGCTGCCAGTCACATCGGTGCTGCTGTAGTCTCCCTGTCTGTCTCCCTTTCTCCCACCGTCTCTCTTTTCCTCTCGCTCACTGTGACAAGGCATCTTTCCAGACATTTTAGTTGGATGGAGATTTGCAGCAGCTCATTACAGACTGGGAGGCTCTGTGAGCGGATGCAGTCACTCGGAGATGGATTGAGTGGGTCTGTTTATTGACATGCCTTAATCTGACACTGGGTAAAGGGAATGAGTCACCGCCTCCAGACACACTACCACATCACAGCCACTCCAGCAAATAGGGAGGCAGCACCCAGGATACAAGTGGAACTTCATCAGTGCTCATTAATCCAACTACCCCAGGCCACTCGCTCAAACAAACCATGTTTACACTGCGTGTTGAGCTGGATGGAGGGGTGATGGAGCTTTTCAAAGGGCATGTGTGCAGGTGTTCAGATCCGCATTGCACACACACACACACACACACACACACAAACATGTACTCTAGTCTCCAGCTCATCAAAAAAACACCCACCCTAACCCACAACCCCCTGAAAACATAGTATCTGTGTACACCAGCTGCTAAAACTCGGGTTGATGCACTTTGTCTCGCAAATCAGAGCCGATGCTCAAATCAGAGAGTGGACGTTTGGGCTTGATGCCAAGTAAGTATCATAAAATGGGGCTTTTTATTAAACAGATGGGCATATGAGATCTTTTAGGTTGCGTCAAAACAAAGCTACGCCTATCAGTGAAGCCTAGTTAGCTTTTTGATCCTGTTAGCTCGTGCTTCAATGTGAAACACATCTGCTGCTAATATTTGGGATGGTCTTTCTAGGCAGCTGTCAGCACCAGGATTGACAGCAGAGTATTAGCTGCTTGCACATCACCACTGCATCTGTAAATCCAGCTTGTTAACAGGACTGTGACAGGCTGCCTTCAGGGCACAGGCAGAACAAAACAACATCAACATCACTATGGGGTCTGATGCTACTGTTTGTTTTCCATTACAGTGCCACTTAGTGCACTGTCTGAGAGTTGTGAACGTATGAATCCTCTATATTCTACATTAAACTGCAAATTTACAAAAAAAAACAAAAAAAATCCAGACCAAGAAATGTGTGAAAATGTGTAAGCCAATCTCAAACAAAAATATATCTTTCTTGAAGAAAACGCACACATGCAGGCACAAAGGCAAAACAAGCAAAATGGAATAAATGCAGTGTGAGTCACAAAAAAAAACACAACACAGTTTTACAGTGAAACTCCCATGCTCATGCGTCACACACACACATGCAGTCGCAGTGGGGGAAGAAATTCGAAGTGGGGCCTGCTGTCGGCTCCATCAGGGACTGGGAACCTAGCAGCTTGAGAGCAGGGCCAGTAGAGAGGGGGCCAGATGCAGTGGGCTTGACCCACTCATTCGTGAGGGAGGGGGGGGCTGTTTCAGCAGCTGAAACACACAGGGATTAGTCGCTCTGACTTCATTTAATTTAATTTGTATTAGGGCCGTCTTTGGGGGCAAACATCGTTTTTCACTGCGGGGGGATATACGGGGTCATGGAAAACAGCAACAGACGGTGGATCTCTGCCTCCTACCCCTTGCAGTGGATCCACAGGGGAATGTACTGTATTCCCAGACCTCAGGCGCACACACACCACACACACATACACCAACTCAAGCAGATATCTTGTTACTCCCTAATTATGCCTATATTATGAAGTCAAATCTACCCTATTGAAATGCATCTTAGACCCTGCATCGACCTTTCCACAGTTTGATTTCTTGAAATGAATACCTTGAATCCTTTTGTTCCCCCAATATAAACAACATGTAGTAATTTTCTGTTCTTATCAAAGCTCTGTGCACTTGTGTGTCCGTGTGAGTGTGTGCGTGCGCGCTTGTTGCAAACACGCACACACTAAGCTGTTATCTACCAAGAACATATCTTAAGGGTGGATGTTTATCTGTGATGATGCAGATCGGAGTTCTCTTTGTCTCAGTGCAGTGGTACATAACATTATTTGTCTTTTGTTTTTTTCTTTTTTTCATTTCTCCTAGGCTGATATAGTTTGATATCCTATAGCAGAGAAATCCTTTTAGTTACCGCCAGGCATCTAATGTGTTTTTACTTGTAATCTGGGAATTTAATAAATGAAAAGGAGAGGGAAAAAATCTGTACACAATCGAATAATTCAAGTCCCCACTGTATTCCGTGCAACATGACTTACGCTGTTAAGCAGAGGAGGAAAACAACTGCAGTGAGTGAGTGAGCACCCAACATGCTTCCTCACAATCTACAATAGCTCTGTGGAAAAATATGGCAGCGATCAGCCATGAAGTCTGCTGTAGCCAAAGCCTGCGGTCATATGAAAGCCTCCTTTCTGTCTTGTACAGGTGACATACTCTGAGAGAAAACTAATGTACCATGCACTGGGAAAAGTAGTTTTATTACACAAAACATCTAAAAAAAAAATCAAGAAAACAATGTGTGAGCTGCAAAGGCATTGCTTTGTCTTTTCTAGACAGAAAGGACTGTTCTGCTGGAGCCTGTACAAGATTATCAGGCGCTCACTGGCAACCTTTTTTTTTTTCCCCCTCTCTCCCTCAGCCCCTATCAAAAGATGTTACTGTGTAAAATGTCAAAGAAAAAAGAGGCAAGAGAAGTAATCTCCTTCTCCTTTTTGATCGCAAGTGGAATAATTGGAACCCTCTTAGGCTCATTACATGAGTTGCCCGCCAGCCAAAAGACGGCTTCAACTGCCCCTTTCCATTCATGTTGGAGCTTTGAAAAATATCGCTTCCTCTAGTAACAACTCTTTATGAGATGCAATGACTAGAGGTCCTGGTACCTACACTAACGGGTTATCCTACGACGCTTTTGAAAATATATCTTCTCACTGCCACTGTCAAACATCAATTCAGAGAAATGGGAAGTAAACAGCAACAATCTGGCTCAGTAATAATGTCATTATGCATATTGCACAGCACCTCTCACCCCCACTCTTTTTAGGTATTGCCGTTTTTCTCAGTTATATAAGGTATTGCAAATTCGTAACACCGTTGTTTGACTTCATTCGGATCCCTATTACTAATAACCTGGTCTTCATTGTTATTACAACTATGCTTGTAATTATTTTGACTCTAATTACTATTACTGTATTACCCAAATTAACCTTATTCTGGGTTTAGATCACCCGCACTGATGGTAGCCAAGACATGCCTATGAAGAATGGCACCAATGTCCCTTCAGATAAATCCAGTATAATTAGCTGTGTGCCTTACAGGGCCTGTGTGATGGTAATAATTAGAGCTACTGTAGCAAAGGTCATGCAAAACAATTTAGAGAGGATGCTGGCTGCATGGGTAATAGGGAGAGAGGGGGAGCGACAAGAGGGAAGAGAGAGCTCAGATGAACACGAAGACTCTTCTCTCTTTCCATCCTTCAGAAATGGAAGACGTATGGTTGTTACTTTGCCTCTGCACTTGGTTCATTTTTAACCAATGCTCTCAAAATAATAGAAATTGAAAACCCATTTTAATGGTGAGTAGACTCCCAGCTAACGTAGTTTAAATGGATCCGTGATTAGATTTGAGGAAAGTGCCACGGGGTGTATCTGTGAACGGGTATCAGCTGAAATCGATTTGCTGCCTTTGAGGTGTGATATCCCTCCCCTGGTCACCATGTTGTTGCAACTGTTCATTAGCTTGAGTTGAAAGCTCACCTATAGTTATCATTATTAATTGTAAGTGTGTGAGTGAGCGAGCGAGCGAGAGATGTATTGCTTTACCCAGATGCACAGGTTAATGAGCAGAGTCAAAAATGTTGACACTCAGGTAAACAAGAACTAGCACACAAAGGTACTTCTATTTCTACGCTCCCCCCATGTGGCTTGACTCTCTATGTGACTCCCAGGCTGCTCCTAAGCTGAGAGCTCAGGGTTCACAGTCTGGATCCACAAGGAATTCTCTTCACTCCCTCACCTTGCCGCTATCACGCCCCGATGAGATAAGCAACAGACGAACACTCAAATATAGCATCTCAAACAACACTTATGCCTATGTGTGCTAGATTGGTCTCTATTCCCTGTTGCAATACTGACACCCCCCACAACTCCCAACAACACTTCATTAGCAGGGAGTGATACAAACAGCCCTAAACTGGTAGCACAAACCCTTAGATACTAGGCCTGTTCTTTTGGGTTTTAATTTTTTTTTTCGATCATCACCTGAACTGTGCAATAGCTGCTTATCAGATGGGTGTTTTGCATATTTTTGCTTGCTTTAGAAAAAAAAAATGCTGTCTAGAAAAAGTTTGTTTTACCACTGAGCCAGGAGGCGATTAACTTAGCTTTGTATTAAGACTTGAAACAGGATGAACAGATAGCAAAAAAAAAGCCATCAGTACCTCTAAAGCTAACTGATGTCCACGTTGTATCTGGTTTGTTTAATCTGTACAAACCCTAAACTGTAAAAACGACAGGTTGGGGTTTTATGTGCCAGACTATATCTTGACCAGGAGGAGTGGTGAAAAAGAGTCAGTTTGCAATCGCATGGTGACAACAGCAAAGCAACAAAATGCAAAACTATTGCTTAACATTGGTGTGATGCTTTAATTGTAAGTGATTCAGCATCAGCACCAGTGGCACTGGCTGAAGAGAAGTGGAAGCATGGAAATTCTGTAAATTATTGTCAGTTTGTAAGTTTCTGTCATCATAGATGTGTTCAGTTTATCTGTGAGAAATTATTTTGTCCACATTCTTTCCCACAACAAAGGCCGAAGTAATTGTGTCAAACACAAAATAAATGTCTGTGTGAAAATAATTAAAGGCGACCAGTACTGCGCTCATAAAACACTGCTGGACATCTGATTTAGCTGCTTTATTCATCTAACCTTCTGATGAAAAACTTTGGGGGCGTGAGTGGAGGCATATGCAAAGATCCATATGGCTTTGACTGAGAGGGTTTAAAAACTGTAAATTGTGATTATCACTGATCTCCATCGTCAGATGCCTAATCTCTATGACTCATATCCACACTGGTCACATTGGGTGACGATAAACTGTCCTCCCCCACATCCGAAGTCCCAAACAAGTGTTGAGGGAAGCAGTGATAAGCAGGTCCTTATCCTTTTAAAGACACTCCCGTAATCCAGCAGTGGCGAGGGGAGGGGGGTTCAGATTTAAGGGATTTAGTCTGGATTATAGCTAGTCCTCCAAATTAAACCAAAAGTCAGCTTTCTGCAGTTGCTCATGCAAGCTGGTGACTGGCTTGTTACCAACCCCACTAACAAGGAACACGATGGTCTATATTTAGAAGATGCTCTCATTCAGCCAACAGCCAAACAAACGTGAGCAATGCGGGAGTGAAATTCGACCCATGCTCACCTAAACTAAATATTCGTCTTTCTCCTCCCTTTCAATTCCCAGCTGATCTCCTGTGACTATACTCTTCTGTCCTGTGTACCTGCTTCTCGTTGCCAACCAGCTTAGCCACAGACAAGCTCCTCAACCAGGGCAAGGATGCTCTGTCCCCACTGATGCTGCTTCCCACAGCAAAACAAGGCTAAATCTGGGGCTTAGAGGCCAAAATAATCATTACTGGGTAGCACACAAATGAAAAGTCAGAACGCCACTCCTATGTCTGTACTCCCCCACCACCCTTGGTATTTTGTCTGCTGTCCTATTACACATTAACAAAAAAGGGGCCAACTACACATTAGAATTTAGGACCAACAAAATTTTGGCCTGATGAAGCAAACTGAAAGAAAAAAAAGAGGAAAGACTAGATTTTGAAATTTACATTTTTTTTCTAGGAAAAAATACATTTTTGCAACAGTTTTTTAACCAAAGGTAAAAAAAAACAAAAAAAACATTTGAAGTGCAGCACAGCTTAAATTGTTTAAATTACAAAAAAAAGCAACCAGTAAAAAATGTGTCATTGCTACTGGTGAAACATTTTAAGATTTAATGGACAGATATCAGTCCAGTACTGATGCTTTAACAGTCCTTACAGTCTGCTTTGATGTAACAACCCTTGAAGTAGATAAGGGCACTTGAACTCAGCTCCATAGTTGCCTTCCTGCCGTGCTCCTCAACAAAAAAGCCAACCATTGCTATTATTAAGGCACAAAGATTACATGCAGTATTCTCTTTAACAAGTATAGTGTAGCCTTCCTTCTCACGAGATTCCCATAAGACTGAACTGGGAACAGCTCTCAAATAGAGAACAGGTATAGGAGAGTAATCTTGAACTAGGGAGGTTACTGGAGAAAGTACTGCACTCGGAGCAGTCTGACAGAGGCCAAGTGCTTTTCATTCATTAACTTGGCCGCCTATGCTGTGGTATGTCAAACGGTGGACGTGAGGGGAAACTCAAAACTGAGGTCTCATTGTGCTCCAAAGCCAGACACTGACTGAACCCTGAATATTGTTTTCTGATGCTATAAGAGAGCACAAAGAGGCGGGTGAAGTCGTTATCAATTCCCTTGCAAGGCAATCATAACTATTATCATTAGTAGTGTTTTCATCCTCTGAGCTCAGCCCAGAGTAGATATCTAATCTATTCCCTGGCACACATTCTTGTCTTTCCAACTTGACCTGGTATCACTCGAGCAAAGAAATGGTTTCCCGCCTCCCTGGAAACTAGATATGGGCGTAAATAACAGGCATGGGCTTTTTCTGAAAAGACCTAATCCCAGGAAAACAAACCTGAGCGAAACAGGCCCACCTGAATTGCTTTCAGGAAAACTAGATAATCAAAATGCAAAACAGTCTTTGATAGAAAAATGAGCCGACTTCTAACAACAAATCCCTGACACCTAACATCAGCAAATTCTCCACCTGAACTTTTATTTGTATGCTGTGTTTGGGTTTTTAATGTAATCACACTGCATACGACGCTCCATCAATGAGCTATTCTGATTTATGTCAGCCTGAATCAGACTGACTGCTCGGAGCTTTACAGACATCATGAATGAGAAAAGCAGCCACACACTGAACACATTAGGGGTCCCACCATCTCCTCAGACAGGGGGACAATGAGTGGGGGAGCGGAGATAAAGAAGGGGGATAACAGGGGTGAAGAATTGGTTGACGCTGATCGGGCAGAGAAAAGGGGTGAGAATGGGAGAAAAGAAAAGAAGAGGCCCAAGACACTGGCCACACAGGGCAAAGGGAACATGAGGGCTCTGAGAGGCCTACACTCGGTCATAGCCCATTAGGCTGGCTTGGTGAAAATGCTACAGCTCATTACATGCTTTGCCTCTGTTCTGTGGATGAACAATGCACAATTACGCTACCCTGCTGCTCCTCTAGCCATACTGCTGCATGCCTCTGAGGCGGCTGATATTGCTGCTATAGTGGCTCGCCTGCCAACAGCCTCAGTGCTCATCAAACATCCCATACATGCGCTCCCTAATGTGCATCCAGGTTTATGTCTAGAAACAAAAGCGTTATATGAATTTGCTGAAATGAAAGGAGGGGGAAAAACAGGAAAGGCTGCTCCACCACTGGAGCAAACAAAACAAAGGTATAATGCAGCATTTGTGTGTGTAATACAATGACGTTCGCTCCCTTTTGTCTGCACTGCCTTCTTTAAGTTCTATAAAAAGGTAGATTTGACAAAGGGATACAAACACACTTTTGTTTACAGCTGAATTAAGTTTTACTCAATCTCGCAATTCTTGTAAAGCCAGGTGCAGTGCTACCATACAGATGTGACAAAAATAAAGACCGTAAAGTGTAAGCAGACAACGCTGAAAGTACCGTGACAATATCTGCAATGCAGTAAATAACTAAACTCAAGAATCATCTATCCACCGGCAAATTGGTTCTCTTCAAGTCATCCTCTTTTTTATGCAATTATGCATGCAGTAGCTGACATTTAATCTGATGGGGGAAAATGCTAACTAACATCCTCCTGCTTTCCCTTTGTTTTAGGCAAAAAACAGGACACTTGGAAAGGTCATTCTTCCCTGGTGTCAGAGCTGGCTGCTTGGAAAAGTTTCCGTTCACAGTGAGTATTGTTATTATGTTTCACAGAGGCCCTTCCCCCATTTCCCTGTCATTCAAAAAACATAGCATCAGCTCTCAGGAGAAAGCCCTGGGAACTCACTTAACAATGCGGCAACAAGTGTGGTAAACTGCAGTTTAGCTTAGACAGGATAGTGGATTTTTTTTTTTACTAATATCCATGGACCTCAATTAATACCTTTTCGGCACATTTGGATGAAATTAGTTTTTGGCCCACTCAAACCCTAACAGTCATTACTCTCTAGTAATGACTGTTTTTTTCGCACTTTGTTTACTTGGTGAAACACATTCAGATTTAGTTGTTTCACAACAGATCTAAAAAGAAAAATATAATTTCCCTAAAGACAAATCCCTTGTTACTCTTATGCAAGGAGGGATAGCTATATTGAAAGAGTGTCAATGTTTTCTGAACGTGCATGTGCCAATACGTATTGTTTTTAATATTTTTAAGCGTTAGGGACAGAGGTGGGCACATTCTTCTTGATACACACAGGATACAGATCAACTAGTACTGTGAGCTTCCGAAGCAAACAGATTTTACTCTTGGTTGGTTTGTGTTTTTAAATATGTAAGTCGATGTAAGTTTGCAAAATCTGGATCAAAGAGAGATCCTGGAGCCTTCTATCGTCATTCATAGAAGTCTATTGGCTTTATTTTTTATTTTTTTATATATGATCATTGAAAAATGTCTTAGAAAATCTGTTTTCATGGTTTTAGATTTGCACATGTTAACTGCCTCTATTTTGGGATTCGAGAGTCCATGTATTTCCATGAAAGAAAACAGAATGCGGCATATTTGTGTCAGAGTTTAATTTGAAAATAAAAAAAATAACGCCGCAGGAAACTCATTTAAATGGGTAATTACGTCCACGCAGCATTGCTTGCAGGGCTTAACAAGGTGCGTAATGATGTCCCCTTCCCCAACGATAAACATCATCACTATGTCCATTTCCTTCACTCCATTTAACCGTCTCTCATTTACGTGAGGAACCATCAGCCTAGAAGTCTACTGCCTACTAGCTATTTTTGCATTTAGTTACACGTCCACAAAAAAAAATCTTTTAACATAAATTGTTGGACAGTTAATGGCATTATGTGCCTAGCTTTGGCTCCACACAACAAATCCCTTCATTTGATGTTTAATAGGTTTATAAGAAAGTTCATTTTTTCCAGATCAGAGTGCTTTTAATGTATTTGAAAGTATACGTTTTCCTTTTCAGTGATGTTGCCTTGAACCAAGCCAAATTATCTCAAAAGATGGATGAATGGTTAAGTTGATCATTACAATATGGTTTTACTTTGATGCAGCTCTGTGCCTATGTGTGTCTACTGAAATATAAAAGCCTAAAAGTGTCTGTTGTGCCGTATGTAGTTTGCTGATGTTATCAAGTTTGAACATTTGATGATTTTATCGTATCAACTATCAAGATTTCAGGGAAATAGAGTGAGTGTGAAACTCAAAACTTATTCCCAAACAACTATCCCTTCTTAATACCACTTTCCAGATATGCAGGTACATCTAAATAATCCTAATACTTGTTTGTTTTTTTCCGGGGAAAAAAAGCATGTTGTACTAACAATAGAAACGTGACATTATTGCTTTTTGTAGAACCCGATGTGATTTGTGCAATAAAATCTCCTTATCCCAATACCACATTTCACAGAGACAAATAACATGTTTCATGCAGTAGCAATACAGGTTGAGTAAAATCATAGGCATTCTATAAATAGTTCTCCCTCCCCTCTCCTATTCCCTTCTGTCTCTCCTTGTTTTTCTAGGCCTTGCCATTTCTCTACAGTATTTCTCCCTCTGTCTGCTCCTCACCAGTCACATGTGGTTAAGGACACATACAGTGACATGTGTACATCAGACGCCATCACTTATGTGTTTTGACTCTTAAGCTCTTTGGCTGGATGCTCTGATCCCGACGAGAGGGTGGCAACCCGGCGGGCCTGGATGCTTCTGACTGGCTGCCTGGGGTCGTTATGTCATTCCATCGTACCTCCACAACATCCAGAATGACATGCAGTGACTGGGTGTTGCGGGTTGGGGTCAAGGCTATAAAAACCCAGCCAAGTGTAAAACTAGCACTGGTTGTGCATGAAGTGAAAACCATCTTGTTGAGTAATGTCACAAAACCACCCTACAGCGTCACCAGCTTTGTGTGTTAAACACGGTGGGAGGAGCCAGCTGAGGAATGTAATCAGAGTGCACCGAGTACATCACTGTCACACTGTTAATTTATTTCTGACAGACAAGACTTTATTTCACCTTATAAACACTGACACTTGAAAAGCAGAGCATTTCTGAAGTCTCTGCCTTACAAATAACCTCTCTAAATAATTAACAGGTTCATCTGCCACTCAATCAGTGCGCATCTTAAGCTTTTGGAGATGAAACACTTCTTTTTTTTTTTTCTCAAATCCTTTGAAAGAATAAGACTAAAGAATGCAACACATCTAACTCTTCCAACACATCAGTAATAAATAACAGAACGCTGTCTTTTAAGATCAAGCAATTATGTATCCCTTCCCCTATTGCACAGAATCTGTTTTTTGTTTCAGTTCCACCATGATTGACAAAGTGTTCAGGGTTGAATACATTTTGCATCATCAGAGAATCTGGATGTTTTCTTGTTGTTTTTTTGTCACTTAAAGCTTTAAGCTTTCTGACAAAACATTGACTGCATGTCCTTCAGTGTCTTGTACTGTCAACTGAATTTAGAATAATTAAAAGGGATTGCTCAGTCACCTTTTTTTAAATCAAAAGAGGAGCTCTGCCTTTGTACCTGTACACTTAAAGGACTGAGCGATTTTATTTTTTTGTTACTTTCATTTATGTAATTCTATGGTTCGTCTAAATGTCTAGACCACGAATGAGGATAGTTTTGAATTAGTTTAATGAACTTTTCTCTTCTTTTCAAAATGGCATTGAACATGAAGTTGTGAGTCAGACACTGTAAGGCTAAAATCAATCAAGACTGAGCTTTACTTTCTTCATGTTTACTTAATGCCTCTCTCATTTCAATGTTGTCCTCTCCCAGTTACCTTTTTAACAAGTGGCTGACGTTCTTTACTTTTTGCAAACAAAACCTAATTCTGCCAGATATCTGAAAAGATAAAAAAAAGGGTAAAATCCCACTTCAAATCTGCACTTGACTAAAAAAGACCGTCAAAAGGTTTTTTACAGTGAAATCAAAATATAAAGTATTTTATATCCTGTAAAACTGTCTACAATGAAGACAAACAGCTATGACTTGCACTAAATATGTAAAAAAAACACTCAAGCTGTCCTATAAAAGATAGAAACTATTAAGAAAATATTACTAGAAACATTTATTGCGGATCTTAAACACCAGGGAACGATGGTAATACCAAAACAACATTAATAGAGTACTTTAGATGCAGAATCACAACAATGTTCGATTATCGAAATGTTGGATTATGGAACTCATTCCTCCTTCTCTGAGATTTCCAAGTTGGTCATAATGTTGTAAATGATAATGTCACAGCCCATATTTCAAACAAATGTGACACTCCATAAGAAATATTGTGTGTGCGTCTGTATTCATGAGTATATGTGTGGGAGGAGATTGGCAGTTTCAACAGATGTGTAGCATGTGCTGACAGCATGACATCTACTTTGCATGCTCAATATGACACGTTTGAATGCTCCCATGCATATTGTCCTGATGTGAAGTGATAGCGAGGGATGTGCAGCCTCCCTGGAACCACTCCCTGTTGTCTCTCCTACATCAATCGAAACATCTTTCTTACTAACAGGGAAAAGCAGCAAGACCGGTGCACTGAGATATCTTGTCCGTTGTTTTGTTTCAATCTTAATTTTTTCTCATATAGGCCCCTTTTATTGAGTGTGAAAACTGAACAAACAAACACAAAATGTACATATATTGTGCTTTTGTTAGAACCTGAACCAACAATTCAGTGCCACTAAGACTTACGTAGCGACAGTATCTTTAAGGTAAAACAGTGCAGAGAACATCTAGAGGATGATTGCATCGATTATAAATTAACTAAACTTGCGAGGCGCACCTTTCACCAAACGGTTAAGATCTTACACCGTGTAGCCCGTTTATTTCTAATTCATTGATCACGATTTTTTTCTGACACATTTATCATCTGTGTAAAAGAAAATCTGCAATCTCTTACCTGAATACTTCTAATAAAAAAATAACTTATTTTCCCACTATGCTCATTATCTGGAATCACAGGTGTGAGAAGCCTTAGTACACATTACAAATTCAAAAACACATTCTAGCCAAAGGCCATTCCTTTACTGTATAATTGTCTCCCCCACCAAGTGATTCACTATAATTAAGCCATGGAAGACAGCTCTATTCTCCTGTGAGCATTCATATTAGTGCTACCACAGGCAGGTCTAACAAACATCTCACAGCTGATGCTTTTCAAAACAATGGACAGCGATGTTCAGGGAGGTATATACTGGTACACGTTCTCACAAGGGAGAATACAATATACACAATGCAATTGCAGGTACGAGGCCTTTGGGGAGACCTGTCACTGTTATCTTGGCCAAGCCTGCTGTGTTTATGTGTGTGTGTGTGTGTGTGTGTGTGTGCGCGAGCGTGCGCCAGCATGCTTTGTCTGAAGCAGGAAAAGCTCGACTACAGCTGCTCTGACACAGGCGGGATGTTCAGTGCCCCACATAAACTAACAATGGAGGAGAACTTTGCATCGATCAAAAACAGTTTACAAATGCAAGCTCATATCCTCTTTACCTCCATTAGAGAACCTAATCTGACCTCGAATCCGCATTCTGATGCCGGTTTTAATCTACATGTTTGGAAAATAAACAAACACAGAGACATCATTGTGCCCTAGTGTAAAAACAAAAAGCTCTTCCGCTGAGGATAAATGAATCATGGATAATTATGAGGTTGCCCTCAGGATGAAAACAATTTTTGGGGGGACAAAGCAGCCTCAGTAATCACAACAGTGCAGCCACTCGTATGTCCTAGCCAGTCAATGGGATATGGGTTGAGGACTTGTGGAGTCAAGTGGTTTCAAGCCCAAGCTTGCTCATTGTAACAAAGCAATTATCAGTCATTTCGCTGCTGTTTGTTTGTGCTATAAATGGCATTGTAATTATACTGAAAACATTTTTTTATTTAAGAGCAACATTACTACATACTGTAGAGCCTCTGTCTCTTCCAAATGTCACAATGGGGAGGAAAGAAAACAATGACGACTGTCATAACGGTTACTCTGGGTAAGGCTTGCTATCGCTACCGCTGTTTCTCAAAAACACACACACACACACACACACACACTCTCTCTTTTCTCAGTCCAGGGAAAATATGCAAAGAGCGGGTCAAAGAGATGTTTTGTCAACATCATGTGCAAGGCGGAGAGCAATGGAAGCTGCATGCTAAAGAGGCCCAGCCTCTATCAAGCCAATCAACCGCCTCTAAGAAAATGAGAAAACGTGGTCGTGGCTCAGACACCTGGCGCTAAGACTCATTCACCCCCGCTCACTCCTTTCCTTCTTATCTCTCTATCTGCTCTCTATGAAGACAACTCTAAGCTTTGCATATGGAATCATCAGAATCAATCTCCGGCCCTATTCGTCTCCCTCTCCACTTTTTCATTAGCTGAAACAAATAAAGGCTCGACTAATCCTGCGGCAAATGTGCTTTTATTGGATGGTTAAGCCACAGAGACAGGATGCTGGAGCTTTCTCACAACGCTGGTTGATTTTCTTTCTATAACCAGACCCACTTTTTTGGCTGGGAAAAGGGGTGGTGTTGACCTGCATAGCACTACCTACCAGCAAATACAATCACAGCATACGGGTCGCTGCGTGTAACTACTGAATCCCCCACCTCTGCCTCCACTGACCGCATAACAACACAAGACAACACCCTACAACATTTCTCATTCTTTCTACCTGTGTTATTCAAACACACACACAGACACACAGTCAGAACCAGACCAGACAGGCCCTAGTAAATCAGCATGCCTGTAAGTAGGTCTCATTGACCCCTCAGAATCCATCGGTGCCTAGATCTCTCTGGATCATCCAGTCAATATATCAATATCCATCTTGTGTTTCTTGTTTTAAGACCCCCACTCTCAACCCCCACACCCCACCTCTTTCTCACTGAATGTCAAATGGAGATTGGAGTCATCAATTACAAAAAAGCGTGTGCGTGCATGTGTGTATGGAGCTGGAGCTTATTTGCTGCTGTCTATAGGAGTGAGCATGACACACATTCTTATACAAACACACACACACACACAGTGATGCACATCTTCTCTGTCACACACACAAACATAAATGTCCCTTTCTCCCATGGGATCAAGGAGAAGTGGGTCATGAAGAGAAAAGAGGGAGACTGCCCAAAGAATCCAATAGACCAGTTCATACATACAAAAATCTATAAACTAAAGATCAGCTGGTTGGCATACACTCTGTCAGCCTGAATAGTCTTCCAAGTCAGACCTTCACTGCTCTGTTGGAGTCATGCATGGTATGTCAGGGTAATTCAATAGCTGGCTGTGAAGAGCGGCCATGCGGTAACACTGCAGCCAAACGGACAACAGACAGATAAAGCATTTAAGCAATGATTATTCTTTCTGCTAGCACCTGAAATGACGTGTGGTGGAGCTGATGAGCTGGGTCAATATTCAGACTCCTGTTCATTTTGCAGTAGCTCAGCACACGCAAATAAAAAAAAAAGGAAACAAGTGGTGTGAGAGAGGCCAAATAATCCACTTTGTCAGGCCTCCAAATTCTGCTTGGCAAAGCGCTCTCAGTCGCAGGTCAGCTTCAGTGTCTGGGCCCTTTGAAATGCCTTGAAGGATTCCACTCAGATCGACTGACATAACGTCACGCATGCCATTTCAAATAGCTTAGTTTTTAATCAATAACAGACAGACATTTCACTCACACTATAGTCTGTGTTATGGTGGAATTTGAAATAACACTAGACCTTGAGATGTGTTGAAAAGTGGTGCATTGAATCTTTATATCTCATTCTTAAGATTCAGCAGGATCAAGCAGGCCTGTCAATAATAATTAATGGAAAAGGAAGGCTGACTGTTTCCTCTCTGCTACAGAAACATCACTTTGTGATGGGAATCAATTTTAAAACCAAACCATCCTCTTTCTTCTACCCCTAACACCCAAAGCAGCCCAGCCAAAGATTTAGGACAGTGCACAGCAAATTGTATCTCACCTCTGGCAGTGGCATGCCGTTGATGATGAGGTCTGGTTGCTGGTGGCCCTGCCCAGTGAACGGGTGCTGATAGCCATGGTTGGGAGCTGCATTGCGTGAGTTCTGGTTCTCCACGTTGAGGAAGGTGCTCTCGGAGCGCCTGCAGCCCAGCGGCAGGCTCTGCTGGTGGTAGTCGAAGTAGTTGAGCGAGGAGGTGAGAGATGAGCAACTCACCACATTCATCTTGTCTGTTTCCTCGACGTCACGTGGCACCAGGCGGATGTCGTTCTTGCTCAGCTTCTTCTTCTTGCTGGACTTCTTCTGGTTACCATATGAGTACTCCGCCACCCTGCGCAAGTAGAAGAAACTGAACAGACTCAATAAAGCAGTGTTCTGCCTTCCCCTCCCCTGTCCACACAGTCAAAAAGCTCGCCCGCCATGCCAGCTAGGGCACTATTTGACCATGGGTTCCAGATAAAGCCTCATTGCCCATATCCAGGGGTGGAACAGCACACTTAAGTGAATGCCCACTCCCAGCTTGCAATGTTGCTGTCATCCTGTGTTTGTTTGCATTTGCATGCTCAACAATTGACATGTCACAAACAGGCAGGCAATATGCAAACATGCGAAAACCACAGAAGCAAAGCAAAAAGGACACAATGGTACTGAGCAGCACTACCGGTATATGCAATCATATTCAAAGCACACAACCCACACTAATTCCATTTTTTTTCATTATCAAGTGAGCCCACTAGCAATACGGAGTGAGGGAGAACTGCAGATTCAAATTCATTTAGCTGCTCTCAGTGGCTGCTGCAAACTTGAACTGACTATTTTGACTTTAATAAGAGCAAATGAGCAACACAGCCATGTTTTATCAAAGGATCCTCAGACTGGGGGAAATATCCAGTTTTCCTCAGGAGAACAGATGCTGTGCACCCTATGGGGATGACTACAAACTTCACTATATATTCTATATCATTTGTGATGGGGTTTTTTTACCATCTGCATTACTTTAAACTCTGAAAAAGGCATTTTTTAACCTTTACTGCAAGGAGCGTATGGTTTATATTCTCTTAAAGCCCAGAACAAAACTATAGTTACAGCCAGAACTGCATTGCCTAGAATGTGTCTGTTCCTGCCACTTGTCGTGTCTTCAACGTCTCTGCTACACTAGCCCTCACTGGCCTCTGTTCTTCACTAAAATGCAGCTGTAATCCTCTGTCGCTTCTAAAATCACACTGGTTTAGAAGCAGCACTGTGGTTTGTCTTTTTCATTTTTCTTTTAGATTGCATCTTGAAAACAGCTCCCTCCCCCCATTCTGCTCCCCCTTGATTCAGAGGAAAGAAAATGGGCGGCTGCAAGGGCAGAAAATACTCCATCTCTTTTTCATTTATCATTTTAACATGTTGTCTCTCTACTCTCTGCCCAAATTGAAATCTGGGAGGGGAAATATTCAGAGCCAGACAGACTGACAGAGGACAAGCAATAAATTGGAGATAACTGCTCCTCATATTCGAGGTGGCGACTGAGAAGCAGAGCACATCAGTGCTGATTAAAGCACCCAGCAGGGAGAGTGGCTCACACTAAGAGAGCAAAGTAGTGAGAGCAGTTTTGAATTTGGTATTTGTTGTTGTTGTCTATCATTGTTTCTTCTCTGAACAGAATTTATAAGCTGCGTATTTGCAGCAAAGGTGCTGCGAATATACTGACGAAAGTACCTGTTGTAATCAAGATGTCAGCACACTGGTATAAGTCTATATTAAATCAGGCTTTGATTAAAACACGTTTAGAGAAGTTCCTTAGTATTCCTGTGACACAAGAGATGTGGGTCCTTCCTGTTAACGATATTAAGGTCACTATTGAAATTAGAGGAGTCACTGTTTCAATCAGAGATCGGAGCTAAGAGAGAGAATTAGTGGGAATATATATATATACACACACTATTACATGAGAATAAAGAAAACAATTCTAATCTATATTTTTTTAAAATCAGAGCGATATGAGGGAGTTTTAGTCAATTTTATTCAGGACTAAATAGTTGATAGTTAGTTTAAATTAACTTCAAATTAACAAAATTATGTTTGGGGCAAAATATGATTATAGCTTCAGGTTAAATTCTCAAATCCAATCTATATGTAAATTGATGGTGGTAATGTGGCACAGGGAAATCAAAGCCAGAGCTGATGATCAGATTCATGAACAAAACAGAACATTCAATACTGTATGCAGGGTCCGGAAAATAATAATCTGCTCCTCTCCAGGAAACTAGGTAAACAGTTAATAAAGCTATGATGTGACTTGCATGATTTTATATAATTCAAACCACATTTTTTGTAAGAGTGTGTTTTTGATTTGGATTTTAGTTGGGTTGTTCCAAATATTCACTGGTGCAGAAGAAAGCTGAGGTGAATCTGAATGATCCTAGAACTGTCCATAATCACACTAGATTAAAGTTGATAACAGCCAATCAACCACGGTGGACGTTAAATAATAAATGTCTGAGACTGCTATTGAACCAGTGGGACGTTAATTGTCCGGCAACACACCCGCAAATTGAACATGGCAGTTGAACCGTCATATTTATGAGTCAATTGGTTACAATGGACGGATTAAATCAATCAATCACGTTTTCCTTAACACGGAACAGTGGGTCTCAGCACAATGTGTGTGATTTAAAGCAGGCTCTGTCTACCTCACTTTCTGCTGTTGGAGGGGAGAAAATCTGCAGTCCTCATATTTGGGGCCTCTACATGCTGCATGACAAAAGCAATACACTGACAACTCGCAGTTGCAGGCACGGGCGCGGACACACGCACGGGCACGGGCGCACGCTCTCTCTCTCTCTCTCTCTCTCTCTCTCATATGCACACACACACATACACACACTCACGAGATTTAGTCAGTACCTGCAGTTGTACGTCCGGATCTCCTTGTTATCCCTCTTGCACTTGACCGCCACAAAAATCATGGTGACAAACAGGATGGCTGCGATAGAGCCCAGAGCGATGATGAAGATCAGAGACAGGTTGACAGGTCCAATATGCTCATGCTCGTTCAGGTCTGGTGAGAGGTACACCACGATGTAGGCCGAGGCGGACAGAGAGGGCTTGCCGTGATCCCTCGCCACCACTGTGATCTCATAGGTGGATTTGGCGTTTTCTCCAAACATCCGGGTGGAGCGCACCTCTCCGTTCACCTGGTCGATTTCAAAGAAAGTCCTGTCCCCCTCTGAGATGGTGTAGGTCAGCCGTCCGTTCTCCCCCTCATCATAGTCGTCTGCTTTAACTTGGGTCACCATGTAACCCACTCCAGCGTTTCTTGGGATGGAAACCTCCGCTGTGCCATTAACCAGTGGCGGGTTTGTCATAACAGGTGTGTTGTCGTTTACGTCCAGGACAACAATACGCACCGTGGCGTTACTTGATAAAGAGGGGTTACCATTGTCTCTGGCCAAAACTTTGAAATCAAAAGTCCTGGTGTACTCATGGTCGAATGATCTCATAGAGTAAATGCGGCCTGATGGGTTTATGCTGACATATG
This sequence comes from Larimichthys crocea, assembly GCF_000972845.2. NCBI lineage: Eukaryota > Metazoa > Chordata > Actinopteri > Sciaenidae > Larimichthys > Larimichthys crocea. The sequence goes on from NC_040011.1 coordinate 26,187,362, forward strand.
TGTTTACATCCATGTGCTTAATCTCACCGGGGACTATGGAGTAGGAAACTGTGCCATTCATCCCCAGGTCCGGGTCTTCTGCTGATACTGCAAGCAGACATGAACCAGGGAGGTTGTTTTCCATCACCATCTCTTGATAGTGAGGTTTGATGAAGTGGGGAGGGTTGTCATTCTCATCTGTGACTTTGACTACTAAAGATTTAGTGGCGCGTAAAGGCGGGATGCCACTGTCCTCAGCTTGGATGGTCAGGTTGTATGTGTCCTTTTGCTCTCTGTCCAGCCTGCCATCAACAAGTATAGTTGAGAAGCTTTCATATTCTTGAAGTCTGAACGGAACATTGCCCTGCAGCCTGCACTGTACTTTGCCGTTTGCCCCAGAATCCTTATCTGACACCCTCACTAGCGCAATGACATATCCACGCTGCGCGTTTTCACTAACTTCCACCATCTCTGTGTTCAGTGAGAGTAAACTGATGACAGGTGGGTTATCGTTCGTGTCCATCACGTTCACTGTGACTTTACAGTGAGCTGGGATAGAGTTGGGACCTAAATCTTTGGCCTGAACGTCGATCTCATATATTTGCGCCGTTTCATAATCCAAAATACCGTTGACAGTGATGATCCCGGTTCTGGGGTCAATTTTAAACGCATCCCTCGTTTTCTCGGTGACGTAACTGTGAAACGAGTACACGACCTCTCCATTAGTGCCCTCGTCAGGATCCGTTGCATTCAAGTCTATGACTAATGTATTGATGGGGGAATTCTCCATCACATTAACTGTATACACTGTCTCGTCAAAAACCGGGTTGTTGTCATTAGAATCAATTACCTTGATATTTAACTGGACCGCGCCTATCTTAGGAGGGTCTCCTCCATCTTCTGCACTGATTTCATATGTATAGTGGGACTGGGTCTCTCTGTCTAACGATTTTTGCACGACAAGCTCAGCAATTTTGGACCCATCCCCTCTGGTCTTTATTTCTAGTCCGAAAAGCTCATTTGGGGTGATAGAATATGATTGCACTCCAAAGATCCCCGAGTCCGGATCGCTTGCCCCCTCTAGGGGAAACCTGGTACCAGGGGAGGCATTCTCAGAAATTTCAATGTCAATGTGGCTCGTTGGGAATCTGGGTGCGTTATCGTTCAAATCCTCAATTTCAACTTTGATGACACAGATCTCCATAGAGTTTGACATCACTTCTAGCGAAATAATGCACTTTGGGTTCTGCCGACAAACTACATCCCGATCTATTTTCATCTGGGTTGTAAGGATTCCGGCTGGGCTGAGTTCCACCCATCGTGGTTCTGAATTGGAAATAACCCTTAAGTATGGGGGCTGCGGTGCAATCTGAAATCCTTGCTTTAGCGCGTCCTTTGTCACATTTCCAATCACTGACCCGGGCTTCATCTCCTCGTTTATTCCATACTTTAGGTTGATAACAGCCTCAGCCCCGACCCAGAATAAGAGGAACACGGAAATTAATTGTATTAATTCCATCTCCTTGGTTTGCATTGTACCTGTTGAGTTTTTTTCTCTGCCTAATAAAGACCTTTGATTATTACGCACGAGAATGCATGTCAGAGAAAACAGGAGATATGTTCCAAATTAATCATCTTACGAAAGTGTCCGGGAAAAAAAAAAAGTGTTTGCGTGACGAATAGCTCTAGTGTATGCAAATTCTATCACGGTGTGAAAGCTATAATTGTAACAAGTGCCTTAGCCTATTTTACTCTTCTCAGGCAGAGCACATCCTCCGGTCTACTGCAGCGGGCGAAACATTGGAGAGGACACATCTGTAAAAACATGCTGAATCTTCTCACAACAGTGATTTAGCCGTGTAAATCCGTGCAGCTCCGGCAAACTGCTCTTACACATGACTCATATGACGAACTGTCCATTTTCAAGTGGGCAGAAAGGAGGAGAAATGCTCAGACTGCACAGACAGAAAAAAAAACGAGAATTTCCGTGAGCCACAAAAGTCCACAAAATGTTTTTTTTTTTTTTTTTTTTTTTTTTTTTTTTTTTTTTTTAAATCTTCTGTGCAGATGAATGAATGAGCTTCAAAAGTCCGTGTTAGATTCTCCGCCTTGGTACCAGCAGATATTTAAGTCGCATTTTGGATAAACATCTTGCTCTGTGTCATATATTACAAGTAGTAATAAAATTTCCTCTTCGCCCGGCTGCTATGGGCTTTCACATCACAACTGCACATCTGATGAAAAAAAAAAAACTAAAAAAGGATCTGCAGTCACAAAATTATTCAACAGCTTAAGTCCGGATATCTTTGCCTAAAGAACAAGGGTGCAAATGCAGGAATGTCTCATCACATCACTGAAGTCCCGATTACCTTTTTATTTCCAGCAGATTTAGTCTTTCATCCCCTCCGCAAGTCTTGAAGCTTTTACTTACTAATTAATTTCCTCGTATCTCACTTGGAAAAAAAAAGGCTGCACATATCCCGATAATTAGTCTATCCAACAAAATAAAATCCGATGAAAATGTAGCCAAAAGCCAGTGAGGTGAAAACGATGCAAGAAGCCTACTGTATGTACAAAACGCATTTCATGTTGGGCTGCAGCAAAGTAGAAGCACAGGAGCCTATATCCAGCCTGGTTGAGGCAGAAAAAAAAAAAGAAATCACCACTCGTTGCCAGTAGGCTGTCTAGTTGACTCCAACAAGCGCTCCTCTCGCTTCACTGGTGCACACTGGCGGACGCGCAGCTCCGAGCCGAGCGCTCAGTCTCAGGACCTGCAATCCCCTCAGCCAATCAGGGGTTACACAGGAGGGCTGGAGCTGCTGGTGGGTGGGGCAAAGTACAGCAATGAAACAGGGCCAACTACCTGTTCTCCTGCAGATGGACGACTCAACGGGCAATTACGGCGTACAAGTTGAAACACGAGGCTGTGTATTAGATGATCGTTAGCAGTGGTTCCAAAAACGGGGTCTGGGGACCCATGGGGGTCTTTGAGAGGGTTCCATAGGTGCTACAGGAGGGGGGGAAAAAGGAGTTACAGACTAATTTCCCTCAGCAGAGGCACAGAAAAGATGCCATGGATAACTTTTCAGTGATTTTCTCTTCTGCTGCAGAAGCCACTGGGCAGTTATTTGTAACAAGTCGAATTTTACAACAAAGACGGTCTCAAAGGGGATCCTGGAGTTTATCTGCGGACTGCTATTGATCAGTTTGATCCTCGGTGACACGTCAAAGTCTGGTAACCTCTGTGCCAAAGCATAAAGCATCTTCCGCTTAAATCTCCAGCATATTTTAAAGTCAAATACAGACCTGGTGATCTAGCTTATATAGTCATTGCAATTGTGCGCATTATGTTACATCATTTATATTCTAACGTGACTCTCGCGTTTAATGTGCAACACCAGGCATCGTGGTGAGGCAATTCACCATGATGAAGAAACATTATGGATTATAGTCTCCATGTAGCAGCATGCTGGGAGGAAATCTTGCCATAAGGCTAAATCAATATATAATAACCCACGTTTTTCTTCTTCTTGGGTGTGGCGACACTAAATATTGCCCTTGAGCCCTCTAATCAATTACACAAAACACAGAGTTAAATATCACACTGTATATTCTTTTAAAGGTCAAGACACGTGTTTGGTCAATTACAGCTTTTAGTTTATTTATCCAATAATTTGTGTACCTGACAACTGTTAACGACTAACTGAATTTTACCCTAATAATTAATTTCTTTTGGATGAACACGTCACCAATGTGTCTCTAATGAAATGAGTTTAATAACAAAGAGTTTCATCCGATAAAAAAAATAACACATTGCCCTCACTGTAATTAAATAGTTTGCGTTTATCTGCTGTATATTTATAAAGGTAAATAATGAGGTGGGTGGACTACGACTTCAGGTCTATCGCTAATCATCATAATAAAAGGGACAACATTTAATTATTAGCTGTTATTCAGTGAGTGCCTTCTGCCTCTTCTCATCATATTGAGGCTCCTTCTGAGGTGAACAATTCACGCCTGTCACATGTCAGCCACCAGAGGAAAGAAAACTACTGAGAAAAAAGGGGTTGAATATAAAGTTCCCCATGTTGTCCCTCATCACCCACCCTGAACTCACTTCTCATTCAGATAGAAGTGACACTCGCACACACACACACACACACACACACACACACATGCGCGCACCCACACACAGTCCTCTCATGCAGCCAGCCTGCCTCTCGGCAGCGCGCTCACCAGCCGCCATCACATCCTGTCGAGGGCAGGCCGATTTCAAAGTCACAAGGGTGACACCTAGCGTCCGATTCATTCTGTTATTCCAGCTTGTCCATTCGTACCCCCAGACTGTTTCACCCCGATGTGAAAACAACAGCGTGGCACAAGAATAACAATGAAACACGCTGGAAAAATCAATTTCCTCTTTATATTGGAATAGAAGTCGGCAGTTTGACCACAATTAATATTCTGTCCAAAAGGTAAATAGGTTTCATGCCATATCCAATCATTGTTAATCAATAAAGGGTGACTGAACTTTATATGGAGAGGAGAATGAGGTTATTGTTGTGCAATATGGACATTTATTTTACCATATTCATTCATGTTTTTTTCTTTATTACAAAAAAAAATGTAACTGCCAGTATAAGAAACACTTGAGGATCAATATAGCAGCTATACAGGGCCCATTTTAGGGTAGTAGATAGACATTGCTGACAAAAAATTAAGAATATATGAACTCTTTTGTTATGATATCTTACAGGTTATAACAACAAAATAAATATCGTATAAGTTCAGAATTGCTCAAAACCATTTCTGAATAACAAAAAGATGATGACACACTAATAGAGTCACAATTAATCAGATATGATATTTCTTAGTGAAAATATCTTCTTCGTCTACGTCTTTGCATAACGCAATCTCATTTTGACATATCATATTATATTTGTTCTTCCATAACACTTTTCATGATATGTTGCAGTCGCACAAGGAAAGTGCCAAAAGAATATTTAAGCTCATAAATTCTTAATGGCAGCGAGTTAAACAACCGTAGGCGATGGCAGGGGACTCTCTTTTCCTCAGGGCTTTCTGATGGCTGTATGTACAACATCGTGGATAGTATGTTTAGTATTTTTGTCAGTCTGAGATGATATTACAGAGGCTTGCGTTGCCTGCTTGATTGTGAGCTGTAAACATGTGCAAGTTCTCCCCGGTAACAGAGTCAATTAAAATACTGGACAATAACAAAATATAATAAGACATAATAAAATGTGCTTTCACTGTTAGACAATGTCTGTGGATGTTCAGGAGACGGAATGCTTATATGAGCAATAATATATAATAAAAAGCTGCAGGGACTTTTATGATTTCACCTCGTGTTTTTTATGTATTTATGTGCATATTTTAATCTTATATTGTTTTTAAGCTGTGAGTTAGTTCATGTCAAAAGGGTTCATTTCATATTTCCACCATTAACCCTACAATGTTTGGATTAAACATCTCTGGGCCTGGAAGTTTTGTTCCACTTTGGAGTCCTAAATTGCCCGGTGAGGGCTAAGAGGGTTAAAATGTTGCAGGTGTTCTTGCCCCTGCAGCTGAGTGCAGTGTGAAAGAGTGGCAACAGCACTGCCTCAAGCAGCAGGGTTGATCATAAACTATAGTGCAGTAATTTAGCCACAATGTATTTCTTTCTCTCAGAGAGTGGTGGCATATTTCATTTATGAGCTACAATCTACCACAATATACTTCCTGCTGTAGACGTTCCTTTGTGTCTGTTATTGATTTTACTTCTATGTTAAAATCCTTAAATTTTCTGTTGTGAGTGGTGGCGCATTGACTTTTTAGCATCAGTGTTTGTTTTCACCACCATCATTTTAGTTGGTAAAATAAAGAAAGTGTACTGACTGTGAGAAGGTTATGTGTTTACTTATTTACTTCAAGTTCAAGCTCAGGAGTGTCTGACTGAATGCGCTTAAAGAAGACGGTGGCAAAGCATTAACTATTATTTATTATACATCAAGTGGAGTATGGAAATGATAATTAATGTTAATTAGACTTGTCAGTACATGTTTCTACATTAATACAATAATGCTGTCCAAATCACAGGACAGCAAAAAGTGCAAGCTGTGATCTTACCTACAGTTTGATGAGTTTGTCTGTGTTTATTGTAATTCAAGAAACCTCCTGTTCCTGGACAGGAAATGTATAAGAGAATGGATTGAATTGACTTTTTTAACGTTGCAACCATAATATCACATTTCTATCATATCATGTGAAGATATGAATATCTAAATGTATTCCTGACGTATGTGTAGCAGTGCAACTGCGAGTGCGTTGAGGCTGTGCAGTGGTTTATTCTTAAACTTGAAGGCAGAAGGCAGAGCTAGGCTACTTAAGTCCATGGGAATTTCACAACCTCACACTGGTTTTGAGCATATTTGAAGCGTTTGTGGTGGAAAGCTTGAACCAGTGCAGTTGAAAGTACACAGAGAATGACTGATTTTATTTCATATCACTTTTTTCTCTGCTGCCAAGGAATGGCACGCGTCTGTAGTCTGTCCCTGCTGCTTGCTTGGAAAGGAATATCTAAGCTCCTCTGACAGATGCTGGCATTATCACCCCTATGTCCTGCCGGCACTGGAACTCGGCCCATGCACATACACTGACTTACGGGAGGTAGCACAAGACAGCAGAGACAGACAGTGGCGCATTGATTCTGAATGGGCAAAATGGCCACGCTTATTTTGGCTGCAGCTGAAGATGACGTTATTATTATGGTCCTCATCCATACAGCTTCTCAAAAAAATTGATTCCTCCTGAGCACCCCTTGCCAGAGGCATAAAAAGGAAGGGGAACTGACAGGCTTAATCTATGGGTCTGTCGTCAATGACGATACGCCCTCCACTCTATTCCACACCATGCCTGTCCATGATACATCAATTAGTATCAATTCTCACTATCCATCTGAGGGTTCACAGAGTCCCTTGGGCTCACCAACATAGCTGAAAGTACAATTCAACAGCAAAATGGGCTTTTTTCTGCTCTTCACAAACTAGGTTTGTTGTGATGTTGGTTGTTGTTGTGCTACTTTTAATTTAATCCTGTTTTTAATCCTAATTTCCCCAAAGCACTGGCCTGGGACCCCCATCATGGTTGAGTTGAGTAAGAAAGAGTACAGTGGGTATAGATTGGCTTTGTGTCATTCAATCAGTGTTAATACCACTTAATACTATTTATTTTCCTCCATGCCTTCACTGTGAATTAGCGATTGGAAGTAAAGTGAAAGTATTTGTGTTTGTGTCTCTTCTGGGCACTGCGTTTTCTACTGGATTATCTACTGGAGCGGTACCATGGAAGAAAACATTTAACTTTTCTCATGGCTGCTGGTGATGTACTTGTTGGACACAAACATGCTCTCTTTTACAAGCACATAAGCTGCTTTTGATTTTCACATATTTGATTTAACGTGTTCTATGAAATGTGAAAGGTCTTCCTGAATAGACTGCTTCAGGTTTAATGGAATCACTACTCTTGCCACACTTTGCCCGAAACAAGCAGGAAATGGATTCAGATGGTTCTGTATCGGACTGGATGTAGCTCTTGATGCATATAGATGCAAATGAATGAAAGCATTGTTGAATGAGGCTGTTTGAAGTTGCATGCTTGGTGGGGCTCCTGATCATCAAGAGCTGCACTGATTTAATATGCAGTTTGTTGATGTTTAAACAATTAATAATTAGTAACCCAATGACCCATTTGCTTCTGAAATGAAACATGTTTAAGAGAAGCTTGTTCTATTCGTGCATAATTGGTTTAGCTATTTATGCTGTTAGATGGCAATTAACAGACTTTGTGTACAGTCCTCTCATGTTTGGAGCCAAATGTGCTCTCACTGTTTCTCTTTGAATGTCTGTATGATAAATAGCAATTTAAACTCTAAATTGCTATTTGTTAAAGTACTCTCTTCAAAGTGGAATTACAGTTTGAGAACATTAGTAATTCACTTTATTGTATGTTATTTAAACATACTACTTGTGTAATTTCCTTATTCTGAAATTACTGTAAAATAAAAAATAAAAATTAGGTCTACAAAGTCCTGCAAAAGCATAAACATTTAGCCCTGTCATCTATTCTCTTTTCTCTCTACTTATTTTTCCTGTCAAATAAATATACACCTGCAAGTAGCTGATCGAGATGGCAGATAATGTAATATTGCTGTGCAAAACAGTTCATAGATGGAAAGAATATAGCGAAAAATGATCACAATCAATGAGGCAACGGTGTATTCAGAAAAACTCTACAGTAGAGGACATACCAAGAACATCTCATTGACTTTGCCTGCAGGGGCTCCACTTTACAGGGATTCCATGCTTTTCAGATTGTTTGGAGCCTTTCTTCCTATTTCCCATTTACATTTCACTATGATTTTACCTCGGTGATTACATGTAATAACTGAACTTGAACTTGCATTTCATTTTTCCCCTGCAAAGGGGTGACCTCTAAGCAACATTATTTTAAACGTTCCTGAATCCTGATTTTACAGTAGCTGTGAAAGCTTGAGGAAAGCCGGCAAAAACTATTTTATGAGTCAAGGTATTTTGGACCAAGTCTGCTACATTTATTAGAGATTTTGGAGCTGCTTATTTTTGAATGCTTGGCTGTTTAAACGATGATGTTTAACATTCCTTTTCCATTTCCATAGCATGAAGCACAATAGGTGCAATCACGGGTACAATACCACGCAGGAGATTTCATTTTGTTCCAATTACCCCGGTGTGCAAAATCAGTTGTCTTTGTTAGGAGGCTCAGACTGCTAAAGAAACAAAGAATAAAAAAATAAGAACAAAAAAAAGCTATATAAAGCCAGGGCTCTGAACAGACAATAGACAGGATCTGTGAGCACACAAGTTTCTCTTCACCTGGCGTACGGTCAATTAGCTTTGTGTTGCTGTGTTTATTCAATGTCAGCTCTGATTAATAGGCACAACATGGTGGATAGAACACCTGAAAATGTAGTATGGTGCCTGGGTGGGACATTGTTGCCATCTGATACCATCTCCACAACATGGTGCTTATCTCGTCGCCCCCCCTTGGGGGTGTTTACAGCTGTTTTCTCGTCAAGACAAATTAGTGCGGCTGTGTGCCTCTTTCACCCCCTCAGAGTGAAGCAGTGAACGGAGACATCATGGTCACTACCTCTTGCTGTGCTTTTGGATTTGTTCGTGCTTGCCATGCTTAGCGGTATTTTGAAGTTGGTAACACATGTCAGTTTTAAGTAAATGTGTTTGTTGATCTTTGCACTCATAACCCGAGGATCCGAGAAGAGGAAAACATATTGTAGGGATTTTTTATTCCCTCTCTAATCTGTCTATCTAATCTAATATCCTTTTTACCCTTTACCCTTTTTTTTTTTTTTTTTTTTTTGAGCGGCTGTGGCTGATTTAGCCGTGGTAATACTCTAAATCCTGACAAGCCTGACCAGGCAGTGTGCTGTAAAATGAGAGAACGAGTTTATATTCACAGAAGATAACCTCCCTCCATACAACGCACCCATCTACTCTGCCTGCCATTGGCTCTTTCTATCTCCCAAACGCACCTAGCAAAGCAGTTGTGCTTGGTGATACTACTAAAAAGGTTATAGTCTAACAAACGCTGACTCCCTGCTGGTGAAAAATTAGGTTAAGAAAATGACATTTTCCTTTTATACTGACCATGACAGCGTTGTTAGCAAACCCCAGGCGGGCAAGCACAGCCACTCCTGCGGGCACCCATATGTTGTCTGCTTGATAGATGCAGCTGCATGAGGAGGGGGAGGGGGTCATGTTTATTGCTTTTCATAATGTGCCACCAGTGCCTTCATGGTAATGAGGACTTTGCCCTATGATTGTGCCAGTTTAAAATGTTACACTTCATCACCTTAATACTGGGCTCTAGCAACATTTGATGGCACAGGCTCCATAAGGCAGGCCACAAATTAGTAGGTCTTGTTATTTCAACATTAGCTTGTCGACACCTCATCTTAATTTCACCGCTGAACCACATCTGAACCATATAAATGGAGACCTCGAATGCTTTGGCTGCTTGTGTCGAGGAGAGATAGGAGGTGAGAGTGTGTGTGGGTGTAAGCACACAGGCGTATTTGTGTCTATGCCACTATGTATGGATGTGAGTGTGTGCGTGTGTCAGCATGTGTCGAAAAGGCATTCTCCTCCTCAGAGAGATGTGAATTCAAAATAACAGACACAGAGACAGAAATAGAGGGAGAGAGACAGCGAAAGAGAGAGAAAAAATAATCTCATGCTATGTTATCCCTGCAAAACCTGACAAACCACCCCTGAGACTGATCTGGCTTAGCATTCAGTGTGGTTAGGGGCTTGTTTGTGCTCCTATGATTGGAGCAGGCTGGCTAAGTTGGCCTCATAACAGTCCAGTCACAGTGGAGCCCCAGTGGAGTCACGCTGCCTAGGGATGGCAAGCCTGTCTCTATCTGGCCACAGATATCAATAAAGGCAGCAGTGCAGTCTTCTGGGAGGCTGGACAGTCCAAATTTTCTCCCCTGAAGGAGGGTTATTAATTGTCCCTATGTTGTATGTGATCTGCTTGCACAACATGCTTTTTTTGTTGAACATTCTGAATTCCAGGCATGTATCCCAGAATGCAATTAGTCCTCTGCCATTAGATCAAGCGACACATGTCTTCTCGCCTCGTGCCTGGCCTGGAATTACGGTGAGGGGAGGGAGAAAAGAAAGAAATTAGTATGGAAATTAGCTGTCTTCAAAGCCTTTGGCGTTAAAGGTGGTGTAAGGTGCTACAGGAAGGTGGCAGTTCCCTTTGCAGATATCTCAGTAAGAGAAAACGCAGGAATACAGGAGGATTGATTTAGGAAACTCATATCCCCCTGTGCAACGTGGGATTAAGGAAATGGCACATGAAAGGCATATCATGCTGTTTAGTATACACTAATTGTGTGTGTGTGTGTGGTACGAAGTGGTCTGCGGTAAGCAGATTGTATTTTAACATAACACACTGATTTTTGATCCATGAAGAGTTGGAGGTCCTTCACATTTCAAAATAAAACACATTAGAGTTTGTAATCTTTACGAGTCTGGTTTCCCGTCTGATGCTTTTCTTTGCTTCCTCTGGGCATTAGGAACGGTGACAAAATGACACATGTTGACGCTCTACTGCAGGAAACATGAAATCCTTAAAGGTACAGCAGGTTTATTTGTTTAACCATGAATTCAAAATAGCAATATAATGTATGTAGGTTTATTTTAGTTACTGTAAATTAAGTAAGTCAGCATTTCATGACTTCAGAACTCAAGACAGTGTTTTGGGAATGCATACAGAAAAAAAAAAAACACTGCACTCTAGCCAGGCTAAGGCTAAATCTACAAAGCAGTAATCACATTTCACAATACAATATTAAGCCATATTTGAAAATTAAAAATGTAAATGTCTTATTCAGCTATGATGGAGCAGAGTGGCAAAGCTAAGCAATTACACTAGACTGCACCTCCTACAGGTCAGAAGAAAATTCCCAAGTAAAGAAATTATCTTTTAATTACACATAAATTAAACAATATCATATCCATTTGTATTTCAGCTACTAGTTGGGTCAGTGTTGTAAAGCTGTGCACTACTGTTGCCAGATAAGCGTTGAGGTTCATGCTATTTTGAGATGTGATATCAACTCGACTAAACAATGAGCTACAATGTGCTAATGTGCGAACAGTGTCACACAAGAGGATTAATAATGTCTTCGCTCATCAGCGACAATATGCTATATATCTTGTGAATATTGTAACAGTATGCTGTATTGGTGCTACCCTTGCAAATGTATACAGAGATCATGTATAAGCTCATCTGGTTATTAAAACAGATTAATAGATTCCCTGGTATTACATATGTAGGTACTTTTGAACCTTTATTTACACAATAAAGGGGTGAACCTGCATGTTGTTGTTTTTCTAACAGCTTCACAATAAAATACTTGTCACTGTCTTCCAAAATGATTTTTTTTATGCTATTATCAGGGTGATAATGTAAAATGCATAGGAGAATGATTTAATTTTTTTGATCTTCCATCACTATGATTAAGGTTTCCTTTGACACATTATTGACCCAACAATCGACGGCAGCATCCGACTCAAGAGGGTTTTGAGGCGCTGCTACACACAATTCACACTAGAAAGATATTATAAGTTCTTGTGAGGTAAACATAAGTAATATTTGGCGTTTAAACAAAACAAACAATGCTGTTTTTAGTGTGACCATTGTCATTAGAAAACATCTCAAACAAGCTCCTTCTTTAAACTTTAGTTTCCAAATACTCCTACATTAATTGCTTAAGGAAGTCATTTAAAGTAGTCCCAAAGTTACATATATTCACACATATCACTGTTACATTCTGTATCGCTTCCTCTTTCTGCTCCTTAAGTTCCTCTTTTATTCCTCACAACCTCAAGGCATGTTAAGGCCCTTAATACCTGAATATTTAAGATAATTGCTCTTTGTGGCACCTCCTGGCTTCATTATGTCTCTTACTATGTAGCAGGATGGTGCTGCTTATTTTGGCAGGAGGCAATCTGGCCCTGAGGCTATGGGGATTCCTTTCCCCTATGTGTCAGCTAATGTTTACCGAGGCCTGAGGACTTAGGATGGATCACAGGATTTCATAATCCACTGCCCGTACAGTGGAGCAAGGGCAAAAAAATAATTCTCTTTGTGTCAACAGTTGTTTCATTCATGGGTAATTTCCCCATAGCTAGCCTCATACTGCAGCCAGAGATAGAGACAGAGAGAGAGAGAAAGTAAGAGATAGAAAGAGAGATGTCCACACTCAAGTGCTCCGCTTCCCTGGAAACCGCTTCATGATTCGGTTGTAAAGCCTCGCTATTTGTATTCCACCTGAGTTGTTCCTTCTCATTCATGTGTTTTAACCAACCATATATTTGAATTTATGAGAGTCAAGAGATGCATATTATGTCAGCACTTCTTAAAGAAGGGGGTGCATCTCTGGAATCGTTACTCACTAACGGTTTTCCTCTTGCTCCCAGGGCACTGGCTATATTCCAAGATGCAGTTCAGGAACAATGCACTCTGAATGGCAACACTGGAGGTAAAAACCCACTCCGACCTGAGCACAGACTGTGTAAATCTGAAATTCAGAAATGTAATATTTCATATTGTATAGAGCAGCAGCGCTTCCTCTTTGATACTTCTACTCTCTTTTACTTCCTGACACCAGTGGTTGATCACACATTAGAAAAGCATGTCCTGCAAGAGGACAGTTTTGAACACTCAGAGATTAAAGCAGTGTTCATTTTGTCAAAGAAAACTATGACAAGAATATTTGTAGACCATCTAGTTTTCAAAATGAAAATGAGAATAATACTACATTAAAAGTAATCTTTGAAAACAAGAACAAACAAAACATTAAAAAGTTCTGTAGATGTCTGTGTAACGTTAACTTTCAGTCGGCTATCTTTTGTGTTGCTGTCTGAAAATATTAGTAAGTTTCAAGGTTAATGTTAAAAATGCAGGCTTCACTGCAATGTTTGCCCTTCACGGATTTCACTGTTAAAAATTAGAATAAAATGTCTCAAGTTTTTATTTACTTACACCTAACTAGGACTAACAAAAATGAAATGGCTAAAACTGAACAAAAAAACAATATGCAATTCTGCCAAAAGACTAAACTAAATAAATCAAATAGCATGTGCACCATGTAGTAAGGCCCTCAACCCTTTGTCGCATGCCCCCCTACACTTTCCTGTCTCTCTTCAGCCATCTCTTTCCAAATAAAGGCATGATAAAGCCTCCTCATGCACGAAACAAACAAAATGGAGACCACTTGTGAAAACATTGCTCCATAGCACTTCTCCTGGTTAAAACCTCTACAGGGTACATTTAAATTATGCATCCTGCAAATATCACACACACACACACACACACACACACACACACACACACACACACACACACACACACACACACACACACACACACAAACAAATGGACCATTTTTCTCAGCACTGCCCACCTTATTAAGTGTAGTCACACAACAGAGAAGCTCCTTCCAGCCTCTACTGCAGCTACACTGTTAAACTGTCCCATCAATATGTGTTTATACCGCTGTCAGTGCAACCTGGGTCCTCACAAAGGTGGAACAACCCCATGCTGTTTGTGGGGCGAGCCATCACGGCCCTTTGCAGACCTCAGGATGTAAATTCTACGTATCCTCGTGTACTTTTTCTCTCCTCGGCTCTTGACTGGTATCTGGGCTGCACAGGACTGCAAAAGCAGGATCATCTTAAGGTGGATAAAGAAGGACTTTCACTATCATAACCCTGTGGATTAACTGGTGCCTTCTCTATGCTGATATGAAAGTGCACTGCATTGCAGACAGAGCATATGAGCACTGCAACCAGAGTATATAAGTCAAAGGTGCATTGTTTGGTCTTGTTATCAGTGTGAATGGGTGACTCAGTGTTTTGTTATTTGACTGGTACAACGGCAGAGGTATGCTTTCACTAGATTGTTGTTGTTGTTAAACCAGTATAAATATATATAAAAAAAGGAAGAAAATGAGACCAGAAAAAGAAATGGAAATATATAAAAAAAGGAAGAAAATGAGACCAGAAAAAGAAATGGAAACGGTGAAATTACCACTTCTATTCCATAAAAAGCAACAATGAAGAAATAATAACAACAAAATGAAACAGTACAACACTAACAAGGGAGCAGAAACAACATCCTGTAGTGACCACAACTTACAGCTACAACCTCTTAACACTTGCACAAACTGTAATACTGTAAGTACGTCATATTGTACTGACTGTCGCTGACCATGTGTGAGAGAGGCGTAGGGTCACATCGATCTCCCAGCTGTCTCCTACGAGCATCAAAAAGGCATTTCTGACAGCTACCATATCTCCTATTTGCTAGAAAGGACCTCAACAAACTGGTGGCAACCTTTCTGCAAAGTAATATCGTTGGCAGTTAGCAATATAAATAGAATCCAATATTAACACAATTACAATTGATTCGGTCCATTTAAAAGGAGCTGTATAGACTACATAGTTTGCTTATATGTGGTTTAACTTGTTAATTAACAACTAAAAATATGCTAATCAATTATAATTGCTCATTTATGCCAATTTTTGCTTTTAGCTGAGTGGGGCACCGTTTTTGATTAACGTGGGAATGCTCTTACTTGGTAACAACAGGATGTTTTCTTGTGTTTCCCATTCGCCAAACATGTTTTTATGTAACGAGAGACTTACTGAGCATCTGAATCTGCTACCATGTGATATTTTATTATTCCTGCAGCAGGTCTTGATGACGTTGTTGGCTGCTGAAAGACACAGGGTGATGTCCACTCTCCCACATTCAAAGTACTACAGAAACAAACAGGAAAAGTGACTCAGCACAGTCTTTCTTTAAGTTCTCCGTAAAGGTGACCTGATTAGGCAATGTTCCAGCTGGACCATGTTAGGTTAAAGTGCAGTGAATGACAAGTTGCATTTACTTCACTGCACAGGCTATATTGCTGGCCATTGTGCTTAAAACTAACTGACAACTTTCTGTATAAGTTCACAGCCGGTAGTTTATCACTTCAGAAAGTTTTTTTTTTTTTTTCTCCCATCTGTGAATCGCAATAACATGTCTCATCCTGTCTACCGGAGTTATTTGAGAAATATAGGCAATATCTGTTTTAACACCCTCATTGATTTAACTCCTGTGTTCTCATATGTTTCATTAGCTTTTGCAAGAAAGTGATTGATTTCAGCAGTATGAAATCTAGTTCAGCTGGGGGCAGTGCATAAATTGAATTTAGGTCTCAGGTTGACATACTGTTTACACTATTTACACAAGGTGTGCATTATTACATGGGTAATATATATATGACTGTGTGTGTGTGCGTGTGTGTGTGCGTGTGTGAGTCAATAGACATCATGTCTGCACATGATGGGTCCTCACAGCACTTTGTTTTTCTCGCATTCAGCTCCAGATTCACAACATCTACGTCACATTCCCTGCTGCAAGCACCAAGACACTAATTCATGTCAAACTGCCACGTCACTGGTGAGAGCGAGGAAATGATTTCTGACATTACACTGTAAACAACAGAACGTAGAGGTGTAACACATGAGCAAATCAATTGTTGATGAACAAATCATCTATTTTATAGACTTGAACATGATTGCTGACCTTAATTTAGCATTTTCCAAACAAAAGGCCAGCACAGTGGCTGCCCCCACCTAACTGGAAGCTCACAACCGCTCAGTGTTAGATAAGGTTGTAATAAGATATAGTCAAAGCCTGGCAACTAATCTGATATTTCACCTCAGTGAGAGATAGGAAAGATATAAAAACGTATTAGGAGTGGGCACTAAGAGGATTAGAGTATGGAAACGGATGTGTGGCAGCATTTTTAATCCACTCATGCTTAACCCTTTCAAGCTGCCCAATCTGCTCCATGCAAACAATGATTATTTAGTCTTGCTTTCGATGGAGCCATTGCTCTCGTTTCAGACCAGTAACTCTCTCCACACACGCAGACACGCACACACACACACACACACACCTCCCACCCTCTCTCATTTAATTTGATTTTGTGGAGAGAGAAAAAAAGGTGAACAGCGGACTGACAGAGCTCAGGTTTGATTAAGATTCTCTGTCCTGTGACAACACAGCACGGGTCTGTGTCTCCGGTGAATTACTCGGGATTGAAGATTGACATTTGGTGGTTGGTTTAGCAGCTGTGTGTGCTTGTGTGTAGCGTTGTTTTACATATGTGTGCACGCACTTCGCAGTCTGTGTGTATACCAGGCGCTTAGTGGTTTAGTGCAACCTAATCTCACATAGCCACACTTCGAGGACGTGAGATTAAGTACAACCAGACTGTAAAAGGCAATTAATCTTCCTTCCACATCCAGGCGGCAGCTTTAATTTCGGGGTGGGCTGATCATAGTTGGAGTGTGCTGTGTGAAAGGTGAAAACGCACGTATTTGACCTTTTGACATATGTTAACACTGATATTAGTTTCAGGGGGGCAATACCATCGAGCAGTCTTCCAGGAGGGATCGTTTCAGTCAAAATTAAGCCATCACTCTGGGAGAGACAGCTGTTACACTGGATATGAGCAGTCAAGCCAGA
Organism: Larimichthys crocea; assembly: GCF_000972845.2. Lineage (NCBI taxonomy): Eukaryota > Metazoa > Chordata > Actinopteri > Sciaenidae > Larimichthys > Larimichthys crocea. Next base: position 26,204,498 of record NC_040011.1, read on the forward strand.
GAAAGCAGTCTTGTTCTGTCATCCAGGTCTGCCCTGAAGGGTGGCACCCTGCAGCCCACCAATCGTCGCTGTCTATCGGGACATGACCCTTGTGGCTGCACAGCGAGCTTAGGGGAACAGTGTGTATGTAACCTTATAGAAGGACAGCCATTAAATAAATCTGCGGTGGGTGGTGGAGACAGGGAGAAATAACAGGTGTCAATCTTCATTAAATGTGATCTGCCGCCTCTCCAAATTCAAAATTATTCCCCAATTAAGAAGAAAAATGAAGGCAAGGATGCTCTCCAAATTTGACATCCTAATTAATTACTTCCTTCACATGAAGAATTGACTCATACTTCATGTCACCTTGGAGCCCTCTTGTGTGTCATGCATTGCGAAATTAGTCAAGGGAGCTCACTGTACAATAAAAGTTTAAAGAGTGGAGAGGGTTTTTAAAAATGTTTTGACAAGTTCTAATAATGCAAGGTATTATAATTATACTGTTTAATTGTGTGTAATATCTGCATAATTGTATATGTCAGTGCATTTTTTAAAATACATAATTCAGTGACAGACAACACCCTGGTTTTGAATATGGCACAGAGTCGACTGTGAGGCATGAAACTCTGACAGCCGTGATGGCAGAAGTCACTGAGGGCATAATTGGCTATACTGTGAAATGGGCTCGAGTTTTTATTATCAAATCAGTTGTGGCGAATTAAAGCAGTGTCTTTCATCCTGTCCTCTCATTTGTTATTTAGTTCCCTCACGCCGTCTCTCCGTCAATTCTATCCGGGATTGTAACAGGCAATTTCATTCTTATAATCATTTACAGGTTGATTGTGAATGGTTTACTGTGAGGGGAAAAATGTGAAAAAGATTGGAAATATGATTTTACTTCCATGGGTAATTGTACCAATATGAAAGAAAAGATTTTATGTCTCTGGCTGTCCTTCTCTTCCCCTCACTACACACATACACACAGACACACAAATCACCAGATACATAAAGTTTACAGGCAACACAACAGATTTTTGCATAAATTGAACATTTCACTGTAACTAGTGTCCTTGTGAACAGTGTAGTGATAGTTTTGCAGCGTTACAGATGGCTTGATAAAAAAAACACCCCTCCCCTCAAAAAATCCCTCACAATCATGTCTGCAACATGTAAAGTGGTGGGAACATTGAGCATCATTACAACACTTGGCTCCCTCCACATACATACAGTATTATATCAGTCTGTCTCATGCAAGCTGAATGTATGTCACTCTAGCTTAGAGCCAACGCCCTCCTTTGGTGCAATTTTTACACTTGGCAGAGTGATTAACGCATGTGATGCACTAAATCTGGGTTGCCCAGAAAACACCACTGTTAGATAGAGTGGGACTCAAAATTATTTCCATCTTTTGCCTTCTGGCTCCTTCAGGCTCACGTTGTATATCTTTTGGATTTCCCTTTTTCGTTTTATGAAGATCACCACTAAACAAATATTTGCTCCCTGAAAGAAGAAGCATGTTGTTGTGTTACTTGAATTTATAAACTTCCTGTGTGTGTCTGCATGTGTCTGCACTGTGGGGTGATTCTCTGAGCCATGAATGAGAATTTGATAAATAGAATTTGATGATTTTTTTACTGATATATACGAAATTTGATTTTGAATTGTTCGCATAACCTTGCGGAATAGTCTGCAGAACCTCTTGTTCAGTGAATACTCTGTGAGCTGCAGCACTTCTCAGTCTTCCTGTGTGTGACTGCTTAGCAAATTGTCAGACAACCTACAAAGAGAATTATGGGCCCTGAGGGGTCTTAGGGAAATTGCACCACTGGCAGTTTTATCTGGGGGAGCTGCAGGGCCTAGACAATGCTCCACTTAAGTATGATGACAGACTAGAGGGGATGTACCCTGGCCCTTTCTATAAACTTCACAAAACCCTCACAGTTGAAAACTAAAACTCCTGGCATCCCCTTGCTGAAGTTGTCACCGTAGGGCAAAAGTCAACTACTATAATTTTGTCTTATCAGCCAACTTGAAGACAGAAAGAATAGAACAGTTCTGGAAGTGATTCATTAGCAAAGGGAATTTAAATCTATAGCGTCATAGCATTTTAAAAATAGTCTGTTCCATTCATTTGAATGGTGACAAGCTACGCACTCTACAGCTCTGATAAATACCGCGTGTGGAAATCATCCATCACAATGCTTGAACACAAATCAAACTAAAAACCTGAACAGGTTGACTTGCACATTGACAGACTACAATCGGCAGTGGTAGGCAGGTGTGCATTCGCCTTTGGTATGTTCGCATGTAGTCTGCTGCGAGGGATCATAACAGAGGAAGACAGACTGCTAAATGCATGCACAACACATACAGGAGAGTATATTCGCTTTGAAGTAGTTATTAATATACAGACAGAAAATTCCTGCAGGGATCAAGACGAGACAGACACAGTAGCATGGCACCGCTGAATCCAAAGGAAGCAAATTTTCTTTCTTGCTTTGCTTAGGTTAACATGTTGGTTTGATGATTTTGCTGCCTCTGTGTAATCTGAATTAAAGAGTGAACATGATAGCATGAGAGAGACTATAGATGTGACTGACTTTCCACTGAGGTGTTTTCATATCGGGCTGTTTTCATACATGTCATATTGCCTGTCATATTTGTGATGAAACTCTGCCTCCAGCTCCACCTAAATACATTTCCCTCTCATTTGTGAAATGTGAACTCGCTGTGTGTTTCTGTGCAGAGTATGCAGAAGTTTCTCATTAAACACAGTAATGAACACGAGTATCAGCAGCGGACAAGGTGTTTTATCAATACCAGGGGCGGGGAATTGAACCAAGCTACACAGACTCACTTCTGACACTCAACAGAGAGCTAAGTAACTGAAGAACATTGGACTTTTCCCTTATTTCAATACGTGAAATGAGAGAGATAAACAGCAGAATAAGGCTGTCTGTGTATGTGGTGCTAGTGGAGCCTCTTGCCGCCTGACCCGTCCATGGTGATGAATAATGAATGAGCAGGACAGAAGCAGTTACCATTTGGAGACAGTTTCCTGATGAATGATTACTGGCTCCATTGGGTCTGTATTTGCATAGGAGATGAAAATGTCGAGAGGAAGACACATGGCTGTTACAGTAGCAGAGGCTGTAATACTTTTGACTGCTGAGCAGGCAACTCTTCTAATGTTATAATCAACTAGCATGGCTGGTCATAAGAGACCACACATAAAACAGAATAACTGAAGATGGGTGAGGGGTGCATAAGATGACATTTCAAATGAGATGTATTTATCTGTTATGCTATTAAATGGGTTTGTCTGCTCCAGCAGAAATTCCGATTTATGTTTGTACCATTCTCTACAGCTGTTCCTTTAATAACCACATTCATTACCAGGCGACAGTTATTAACAGAGCAAAAAAAAAAAAAAAGGGAAAAAAATGGAAAAAAGTCGTGCAAGCGCAAACTGAGGTGAGGGGATATTCTGAGGAAACACACATATAGACCCACCAGAATAATGAGGGTAAAGATAATGATCACTTTTGCAGAAAAGGAAACAGAACTAGTTGATTCATCTCTTTGCAGACAGATAAAACCTGACTGTCAGTTACTTCACTATAGCAGCCATGCCACTGTGTAGCAATATCTCCTAGAGCTGAAGTGAGGGAGATAAGGATTTCATGGTCGATGCGTCTCCTCACAAGGTGGTTGTGGTGCAGCAAGGAGGTAGGGGTGGGGAATAGCCTCTGTCTGGCCCTGCAGGGTGAAATGAAGTGTCCCTGTCAATGTCAGAACTCTGTTTACACCTCAGAGCATCCACCTATGCCACCACTTCTCGCCTCGCCACGCAGAATCTCGCTTGGTTTGATCAGCTTTTTGAGTCGGCTTAATCTTGTCAGGCTTGACAATGAAGGCTGATCTCCTCTGTTCTTCTTAGCAGCGGAATCAGCCTACAGCTCACCATATTCAAACAGGGCCCTAGATTCCCCCAGAATCCATAATCATTTCTACCGGGGATTTTGGGATGTATCAAACATTTTCAAGTAAAAGCACTGATCTGCATTCATTCCTACCATAAGCTGCCCTGACTGAATGCAAAACTGCCCTGCTAAATTCTGAAGGCCCCCTTTTAGAGGGACCTAAGATATGCGTAAGGGTAATATAAGAGAGAGAAGTCATCTTCTTTTCTCTGTCATTGAAAAGGGATGAGGAGGCAAGTGTGTTTTTGTGCTCTCAGGGTCGGTTGAAGCTAAGAAAAAGGTAGAGAGGAGAGGAAAAGCACAAGAGATAGCAGAGAGAGGAGGTGGGAGCCAGCCATCATTACCACAAGGCTACTTAAAAATCCTCCATTGAGGGCACTTAATAGAACAATTTGTAATAGAAGCTTCCTTTCACTGCATACCAACGATGGCAAAGTAAGAAGGAGACGCTCCACATGTGGGTGGATGTGTATAGAGAGCACAGAGTAGATGTTCTGCCCCCCAGATGTTTGCCTTCTTTGATAGAGAAAAAAGTCAAATGACAGCCACATGGTACTTTTTCCTCTTACAAATGTAATGAGCATTACTTGTTTGGGCCACAGTCTGGCTTAATCTGCTGTTCATGCATTCTGCTACACCTGTGAGTTACAAAGACAAAATGACACTGTGCTTAAGATTCTCTGAATTAGAACATAACACAATGCTAAGATAATATATTCCAGCCATGTCAGTTTTGCGATACATATTGTATTATATTACATCATAGGGTTATTACATTCATTTAAATAACTCTTCATACATGAGTCTTAGTGTGTAATGTTGTATCACAGTCTGGTAATATATATAGTTATATAGTGATTCTAGTAAAGCTGTTGACTCAGAACAGAACATCTATTTCATGAGACAGGTGCGTAGGAGAAGGCCGAGTGTGTCTAAAGTTACAAAATAAACTCCTGCACACCGTCTAACTTGCAATACTACATTTATTTTTGATGCGTCGGTGCTTCATGAGGCAAATGTGTTAAAGCTATTGACACAGGGTGTTGTTTAGCTTGGTCGGTAGAGCAGCCACCCCATGTACAAAGGCTTAGTCATCGCCGCGGCAGCCCAGGGATCGAATCCAACCTGTGGCTCTTTCCCGCATGTCATTCCCCATCTCTTTCTCTCCCCACATTTCCTGTCACTCTTCCTGTCTCTATACAATAAAGCTCAAAAAAGGCCCAAAAAATATCTTCAAATATCTGTTGAAGCAATTAATCAAATCATTGATTAGTCTAATGACAGACTATTTCAAGTGTTTGTTCAAACTGTTTGAAGTTATTTTTCTTTAAAGGAAAAAATGCCAGATATTTACTGATTCCAGCCTCTTGAATATGAATATTTGCTGTTTTCTTAGTCTTCTATGACAGTGGACTAATTCACTAATGGTTTTGTTTAACTGTTCAAACAAGTCAAGCTGGGCTCTGATAAATTATGATGGGCAATTTTCACACTTTTAATAGAAATTTAATAAACAAAACTAGCTAAATGAGAAAATAACTGGCAACTGAATAATCAAGAATGAAAATAATCATAGAGTGAAAACCTAGTTTTGTAATTGTATTATGTTCCATGTTGTAAAATGTATTAAATGCATTTAAACGAACTCTGCGTCGTACTGAACATTAAAATGATTTGATTCCAGCTCCACCGTGCAAATGTACAGCGCTGATTTAGGGAAAGACTTTTTCAAAGTGGTGACATGCAACTTAATTTGAAAGTACATGGATTCCAGCTAAAACTGATTCATGAGTGGAGATTTGCCAACAGTCAGCAGTAAGTCAGCCACAGCAACTAGAATATTTGCTAAGGCTGTTCTCTTTAAGACCATATTAAGTGAAAAATGGTGCACCTACAGTATAGCACAAATAGAACTTGGGCCAAAAACATGTGAAGAATTATGCTCAGCGTACGCTGAAACGAGTCCCATTTCATATCCGATCTTCCTTTAAAGACATTGAAGGTTTGGTGAGTCATCTTGTACCCAGGACCATGACAGGTTTAATTGACTTTTTATAGATACTGAAGCTTTAGGCGCTTTACTTCCATTCCCAAGGAAACATGCTCACAGTTACATCACTCCACCTTTAGTAAAATAAGAATGTGCACATTTCTACTGCACACTCAGTATGTTACAGCAATTATATTCTAATTATAACCATGGACTCCTTCCCTGCATAGTGAAGTGAAACAGGGAAGGATGAAAAGAGTGAAACCTCTTTCTCAACAGGTATGATTCAACAACCTCAGGCCTGCTGCTCCTGGGTTACATTATCACTACAGGTGAAAGCTAGCCAGTTTTTTTTTCTCCTCTTCTGAGACTCACATGTGTTTGTAAAGAAGAATAACAGTGAAAAAATAACAGTGTGAGCACTTCAGTGGCTTATCTGATTCTGGACCACTCCTGTACAGCTATATAGTCCCCAAACCACTACATAAAGTAATGCATCTGATTTGTTCTAATACAACCTCAGTCTAAACAGGCACTTTAAATTCAGTAATGTAACCGTTGCATTGTTTTACAACATTTAAACAGCGACGGCTGGACAGAGCTGCAGGAGAATGTGGCAGCAATATCAAAGCAAAAGTAAGACCTTTAAAACAAACTTTAAGTTAGTTTCAAAATGAGTGTTTTCGGTGCTCTGCTAGGAGATTTTTGAAATACATTTCATGGCACCAGTGTGAATTTTATTAGCGAAACCTGTCAAAAAATATCAACCATAGCTGTTTTTTTTCCATGATGAAAACAAGGCTACAACTGAACAAGAAGAAACCTTTACAAACAAAACCTGTGATGAAATGTAATGCAATGCAAAGATAAATGTCTATTATTCAGAAACGGATTTAGCTGCTTGACTTGTTGCACTGATAATCACCATCTTGCTCTTCAGTAACATTGTGTCTTGGCTGATAACGCCGTTTCATTTTTACCACTTACAGATTTAAGGACTAAATGTGTCAACAATTAGACATTAGACAGGGTAACACACCATGCCAGATTCATAAAATAGTAAACTGCAGTAAATGTAAAATTATCAACAATGTGAATGTAGCATCAATCATACTTTAACTGTTTTGGGTATTGTTATGAATGAGTGCAGGATTAATATAGGCTGTCAGCCTTTTAAATCTTCCTCGAGACGCTTGCTATAGGAATATTTTTGCATCCACAGCGACTGAGTATTTACTATTAAGAGTGAGTGTACTGTGTTACAGATGTAAACAGAAAAACAATGCCCTTTCTGCTAACCTCACAATGCACAAGAACACCTATAACCATTGAGATTACCCATCAGATATACTAAAAGTAGAAGACATGGAGAAGACATGAATTTAAAATAGTCTTGACTAAAATATCCTAAAATTAAACTGTAGCAATAATTAATCAAGTGTGGCATAAACTCAATGACTGCAACAAAGATTAATTATAAAAGTGTCAGTTTGTACTGTATGGTGCCTCGCAGCATTCATATGAAACATGAGACATCCCAGGTAGTCGTTCTACCGTGTCTGTGGTGTTGTTTTTGTGTGTGCCCTCTTATGGCTGACAATAATGCAATCTGTCTAAGAACAACATCAACCAAAATAGGAGCTGAGCAGTAGATCAGAGTACAAAAGCCATTCAGTGCATCAACCACTGAATAAATCACTCCTTGTTAAACAAGTGGCATTTCATTCAGCTTTTGAGCAGTGTTAGACTTTCCAAGGGATGACTCCATGCTGTCACCTCTCTTGTTCACTCTCAACTCCTCTAATTTGGGATCCAGCTCTGGGGGAAATGCCACCCCAAACCATTGTCTCCTCATTCCTCTCTTGTTGGATACATCTGTGAAGGTGGGAGAAAGGAGACGTCGTGGCGGTATAGGGAGAACAATCTGCTGCTCAATGTCTGAGACAGGAGTTAATATGGTTGACTGGGTTGATGAGGCATGCGAGTGTACAGTAGACTGTAAAGGAAGGTCAGGTTTTATGTTGTTGTATAACTTCCACTTTATAATACAGACATATGTCTGTACATTCACTGCAATGAGGTACTGCTACACCAGCCCAGTAGCCCAGTATTCACATTAAGTGTGTCCCTACTGGCCAATCCCACACCTAATGATTTGTGTCCAGTGTCAATGTTCAGTATGAATGCGGGAAACAGTGTGATCTTTAAGCAGTGAGGCACAAAGTATGGAGTGTTGTGGTGGTGGTGGATGGAAATGTAGTACACCTGATAATAATGCAGGAGAACTGATCATGCATCCCTTCACAGACTTGCAGTATATGTTTACCTTTTTATTTGACATAATCACAATATTTTCTTAACTTAAGTAGTAGCCTAGTTGCCTCCATAGATAAAAGGACAGGTGTTGAGTCTCTGTAAATAATATTATAAAGCATGCGGTCTAGATCTGCTCTATATGGTGAGTGTCATGAAATAACTGTTATGACTTGGTTTTATATAAATAAAATTTAATTGGACTGAATTAAAGGACAGTGTGTAAAGATTCAGTGGTATTTCAGTGGTCACACTGAAATTCATTTTGCATCTACTGTTCCGATCAAGAAAATACACTACTATTATAATAGCACATAGTATAAACAGCAACAACAACACAGACATAACCTGTAAACAACCATGTCATGTCACAGTTATATACAATATACTGTAGATAAATAGATGAGTGCTTTATTATTCCTTAAGAAATTAAACGAGGTAGGAGAGAAACAAGTACAATTAAAATACAAAATTATATCCAATAACTAAAATATACAGAATAAAATATTAAAGTAGAAAACAGAATAAAATGAAAAAAGAAACTATGAATGGAGACTAAGGATAGAACCATCTGGAATATTTTTTGAATGTGCTCTGCACTTTACAATGAGATTAAGGCAGTTAAAGAAATAATGACCCTAAATTCACAAAACAGAAGCTAATACAGATGGTGGATAGCAGAACATTGATCACAGTAACTGCCAGAGACAATTAATTAATGGAGAAATATATTTCATACAGTATGTTTTCTGATTCAAAGATTCTTTCATGGTACAACTTGTTAATAAAAGCACAAAAATAATCAGCCAAGTAATGACCTAAATTACTGTGCTCGTAATATCTGTGTGGGAAATAAAATATGAACTATTGGTTGGCTTGTTTTCAGTATTAAATATCATGGTGCATTCCCACTTGCCATTCAACACATTTCATCAAAATGTGCTTTGCTGCGCTTACTGTTGTAAAACCGCTTATCTTCAGGCTAAAAAAACAGTTTCACACAGGCAGCGGAAAAAAAGAAGCATTATGCCACAGGTGGTTACTGGAGCTAACGGGTGTGTCAACTTCTCTCCTTCAACTTTGGCCCTTGTTCTGAAGCAAGCAGTTGAGGCAGTGTGCGGCAGTGGGCTCCACAGGTTGAGCACCGGGGTTAGATGTCGGAAGCGCTGGGCTCTTCTGGCTTAGAGGCGTAGGTCTGCGCAAGCATGCAAAATTGGCTTTGAGTTCAAAGAGAATCAGTGAGAGCAGGGAGTTGAGTTGAAACCTGTTTCTCTCTCTCTCTCTCCCTCTCTTTCTGTTTGATTCCAACTCTCTTTCTCTCTCAAGCCTTTTCTAATGATGACTTTATCTGCCTCCCACTGGAAGGCAGAGGAGCAGCGGGCCTGGCCTGGGCCTCCGGGCCTGCAGCACTAAAGTATCAGCATTGCAACTCATGTTTCCTCCATCTCTTCTATTCATGTCAGCCCTCATTTAACTATTTAGCCTTGAATATGCACAAGTGGAATAATTTAAGGATGTCCAGAATCCAAAAAAATACTGCCTTAAACTCAGCCCTGATTATCATCAAAAAAAAGTTTTTTCTCATTCCTTCAAACTTGTCAAATGGGTATAGATGAATATCAGACAGATGGGGAGTAGCTGATGGACTGAACCGTAGGCATAGTGATCAGCGGAATGAGATTAAATCTGCGTGCACACCTGTGATGGACGTCTTTATAACAGGATTTAACTGACAAATGACATTCTCTTTGATCCTCTACATTTTCTTTGATGACAAGACAGAAAAAAAATCTCATCTTCATATGTGAGGTGACGTTTGCTATAGGGAATATTTCTGGCACTTAATCAGGCTCCTTTGTAGAAGGCAAGTTTGAGTCAAAATTTAAATGTTTGTGGATATTGCATATCTTGCATATCTATAGCTTCACAAGTTAGAAAACACAAGGATAAACCAGGGTGGTCTTGTTTTGTAAAGTAGGACATTTTTCATACTTTTTTTCATACTTTTTTTCATACTTTTTTTCCTCACAGACATATGATACCTTAATGATGCTTTGGTTCAATAGCGACTTCTTTCCACCTTCCAGCAATTAGCTTCACCGAGATGGTGAAACACGCAGATCCCCTCCGACTCTGTGCAGGTGCCCTAGTCAGCCTGTAAGTCGCTAGTACAGCTACCAAGGCCAGAACCCTTGGTACCTTCCCACTCGTGAATACTGCCAATTATTTTTGTTTGGGGCCATATAACACAGGCAAAACTTTCAACCGTGTTCCCGTGTTCTAGTAAAACAGTGCTGTGTAGTCAGTGAAAGAATGAGAACACTTCAATCATGTTAGGAGACAGTGCACGAATACATGAGTGAATTATTCAACAAATGTGCAAAAGAAAAACTCATACCATCTGTGATCACACAGTGTGGTAATCAAAACTAATTTTACCAAATTGTTACTATATTATTCTAACAGTGTTCAAACACAAATGTAAGGCTATTAGATGATTGCACCATTAAAGTCTCTAAAAATGTGGCTTAAAATGTGTTTATAATATTAAAGTTCTCATAAAGCATCCACGAATAACTACTATACAAACAACCCATTTGGTGTTTAGACCATTTCCCAAGACTGTGTAGGAATGGAAGATCACACTTTGATTGACAAACAATGTACTGTGTACAAGCAATGCCACCTTTGCCAACAAAAGACATCAATAACGCAAAATTTAGAATATTTCCACTGCTTTTCTTGCTGTCAGTCATGTCTGACTGGGAACTGTAGCCATCCATTTTCTCTGCTCTCTTCAAACGCACCACACCAGACTCTTTGACAAAAATGTTTATTTTTTTAAACCAGAATATTTTAACATCTCAACCGGTAAATTGAGGATTTATATTGACCAAACCAGAGGTGACTGTTGGAGTAGCAGTAAGACTAACCAAATCAAATTAAATGAAGCCTGTTTTTTGATTAAGCTAATCTTAGTTTGGTAAAAGAGAGAAACTTAAATTCAGAAGGTGCAGTTTATTTTAGAGTTTTGAATACGTTTTTTCTTGACAGTTTATGAGTTTATGTATTACACTAAACGTAGAGAAGTGAGTTTTTTGTCTCACCCAGCGAGGCTTTGAGGCAGATTAAGTGACAGAAGAGAGGTTTTGAGTTGTGGGACCACTGACATGGATGTAATAAATGTCCAAGCATAACCACAACCAATTTAAAGTCAATATCAGGAAAGTTTGCAAAAACCTTAATGACAATATTTGGAATCTGGATTGAAACTAATTCCTAATACCATACGTTACGTAGTTAAAATGTGATTATGGATTGGAGTATTCAGTGGCTTTGACATTGAATGAATACAGATTTATTCCAGGTTTTCTTTACAAAAGGGTTAAAAGCAAAGAAAGGAGAAGTAACTAAGAAAATGCACACACTAACCTTCTTCTGCTTGCATGTACAGCGGGTGCACAGCTGTGCAGCGAGCAAAACACACTTCCAATAAAGGTTGAAGACAGCAGTTGGCCTTTGAAGTTTTTTATTGAAAACAACTATGAGACTGTGAAAACAATATTGGATAAGACACAACAAATTCAATATAATGATGGGCCAATAAAAAAAGATGATATGCCATAAACAAGAGTTACACAGAAAGTATAAAGAATGAATTTGTACAAGAAAACACAAAAGTATAGACTTGCTGTCAAGTCACATTTTCACTCACAACAGGGTGAAAGAACATATCACCAATATCATCATGAAGGAAAAACTTTGGAACAAAACATTGTAAAGACAGAGTAAAAATACTAAAATACATAAGCTAAAAGTCAGCCCAACATCAAATTAACAGTTGGCTAGAAACTTGTACTGAATCCATCATCACTACAAATGTCTTTTCAAGACACATAGAGTGGAGAGGAAGGAGATGAGGAAGACTGGATAGGAAGAAAAGTGAAGGATATGGATGAGGAGAGGTATAATATTACAGAGGCTGCCAATTTATTATTCAAAACTTCAGCCTCCCCTGCCAGGGGTTCATGGAGAAGCTAGCCAAAGACATTCAAAGAAAATACATTCTTCTAAAAAATACACAGTTTAGGTTAGTAGATTTTTATTAGTATATTACAGGGCTTGACAGTAACAGTTGCCAGGTTACCACTGGCAACCATATTCTTGGCCTTTGGCAACTGGTTTAAAAAGTTAGTATCAAGCCCAGTAGTTACCAGTCTGATCATATTATTTCTTTATGATGTTGTTATTATAAGTTTTTCACAAATACTATTGACTCGGTTGCTCATGTTCTTTTCTGCTCTCCTACCAGGACCACTGAATGGCTATTCATAATAACATTGAATAGTGATCAAAGAAGTGGAAATGTCCCTGGTTTTCATCTCAGAAATCTGGTCACAGCTTGAGGTCAGTATGAGGTCGGTTAGCACTAAACGGAAATGTTCAGTTACACCACCATTTACAAAAGTACACACAGATAATGGTCCAATACAGGGATTTAGAGGCTGACAAGAGACAGCTCTTAATATTTGCCTGGGGTCAGGTCTGACAGAATACAGGGTGTAACAATGACTTACTTAAATTGAGTTAAACTGCTAAGGAGTTGTGTCAGTAGTGTTTGCCACATGCAACAGCATGTTTAACTGAAACCAACTGCTGCTTGCAGGTTGAATCCATTAAACTTGTTTGCTGCTAAATGTAGCCATGCCGGCTTCAGGATCAAAGAAATTTAAACCGAACATAATTAAAAACATTTTAAATTAATTGCAGTTGGTCTCTCTAAAAGTTCACAGCCCTGCATACTACAGTAAAAACGATATTCAAGATGCCACTATTCTGCATTAGTGATTTATGTATCAGTGTCAGTGAATGTGGAGGTCAGGGTCTTAACTCGTCTTAACCCAGTGTTTAAACATAATCTCATAGGTGCGGCGTTTAGCTCAGTTGGTGGAGCAGCCGCCCCATGTGCGAAGGGTTAGGACTTGCTGTGGAAGCCCAGGGTTTGAATCTGACCTGTGGCTTTTTCGCGCGTGTCATTCCCTGTCTCCCTCTCCCCGCATTCCTGTCACTCTTCAGCTGTCTCTATTAAATAAAGCTTGAAAAAAACAAAAAACAAACAATCTCATAAAAAGTAGTTTAAAATGTCTCTGAATGAAAGTTTTTTAATAGTTATTCAACTCAGGTAATTTTTTATTTGTCAGAGCTGCGTGGCCTTCCATACATTTTCAAGCAATGGAAATGATTGGTTCATCAAAACACAAACAGTGTTTATATTTGTGATCATTTCTAGGCAACTTTATTTGCAAAATGCATGTGGGTCTGAATTGAATTGAAACCCAATTAAAATCGCAATATGAAGACTCAATAATAGTCAAGAGTTTGTCTTTAACAAGTGAAGTTTATAAAAATTGCCTTATTCCCTCCACCCTTTCTCTACTACATTTTTATTTAATAGAGGCCATATGGCAAAAAGGGCAGAGGAGGAAGAAATGCTTTCATAGTGGTTCTGATAAACAGAACGCATACCGTGAGGCTGAGAGCACCTCAAACTGCAAAACAGAGATGTTTGATTCTTCCATAAGCCTTTGTCAAATGGCCTTGGCAGTCTGACTGGCAACATTAACAGCAGGTTCTTGGTTGTGATATCTTAGAGTTTACAAGAAAGTCCCTATGTTCTCTTTTTACTACCGTGACCATATTTTTTTTGGGTTCAGCAAAGAACAGTTCTTTCAAAGGTTGCACTCATTTAAGGGCACCCAGTTGGGTAGTGACCTGCCGGTTGGGCAAAGTGTGTACTCATTTTACTCCATGCTCCTGAACAGCAAACAACAAAAACAGAAAGCTGCATGTCAGAGGAAAATCTGAAGAGCAGGCACTCCCTGGTTCAATATATTAAAAATGTATGAAAAACCATTCAAACTCGATGTGCTTGACCTGGTCTCTTTTCTTGATCTCTCAAGTGCACCAACTATCAACTAAGTATTTTAAAGAGTAGTACACCCTTATGTACACTGAAAAAGTTTTTAGGTGCTGTAATAATAATCTGTGAAGAGATTCCTTTCCTAAAACGATTCACAATTTTTAATATCAATTAATCTGTAAAGCCTTTTTTTTGTTTGGCCCATAATATATCAGGAAATGCTGAAAATGTTTATCACTGTTTTCCAAAGCCCAACATGATATCTTCAAAAGTCTGGTTTTGTTCACAACCCAAAAATATTCAGTTTTCAGTCATAGAGGCCTAAACAAACCAGAAAATATTCACATTTGAGAAGATTAAATCAGAAATCAGAGAATTTGAACATTACTCAAAATGAATAATAGATAATCAAAATAGTTGTGGATAAATATAATAGTTGTCATTTGTAGTAGTTATTTGACCCAATGCTGCAGCTCTACTTTTTTATGCTTGGTAACCTCATTTGCAAGAATGTGCTTCATATTCACTCTCAAATGCTCAATGTTTTCTCTGTTTCCAAAATCTCAGATTCAAAGCAATTTAAGAACTGGACAGACTTTTGATGCATGGCTTCAGATCCAGAGTTCAGTGTAGTTTATTTGAGCAGGGGACAGATTTCACACACCCTCTCCCCAGAAAACACCTGACTGAGGCAGCCGTCTCCCTTCCACAACTCTGTAACAAGCTACATGACTGTAGCTGAGAGATGGTCTAACCAAGCAAATTGACTGAAGGTAAGGCGTGGGATGAGGCGTGGGGTGAGGGAATAACACTAATATCTGCAGGTGAGAATACTCAACCCTGTTGCACTCACTGGTTCAAGTGAGCTGAATTATTGTATTTTGACATTTAGGCTGTGCTACTCTGGGTCTCAGAGGGGAGAAACATACATTATCCCCGCCAACATTTTCTTGTTTTGACAACATAATGCAGACATTTTGCTCGCTTTCTATTTTTTTCACAGGCACAAAACTATTAGATGTGAGCGATAAATTATGAATTTGTTTATGAATTCAAACCGAGATTGCAGTGTAACAATATTGCAGTTGTCTAATTTCATGACCCCACTCAAATTAATTTCATGACTTCAATAGATATTTTATTTTTATATATGTTTAATGGTCAGTGCATACCAGCAACAACATGTGACTATAGCCCCAGAGAGGATTTTAGTACACCTAATTTAATCGTTACAGGCAAGAACAAGGTAGAATATAATACTTTGCCACTAGTAAGCTCTTGTGCATCAGCAATTAGTCATCAAAGATTAATTATTCAAAAGTTAATGGGTAATCATGTGAAGACAAGTTACAGCTTTCGTTTGTATAGTAAATATGAAGTTAATTAGAGTGTCTATACAATACACCCTTCCATCTTGCAGTGCTGTAACACAAAACAAGTAATTGTACATCACAGTAACAACACCTCAACAGCATAACATCACACACTGTATGGGTGTTGAGTGAACATTTCTAAAGCAGCCCAACCCCTCTTGGCAACATATAGCAGTATGGGTGTAGAGTGCAGTACTTTATATGCTGCTGTTTGATGGAGAAGCCCAGGCACTAACATATCTCACTTGTACCAGTGCCTGGGGAAGCTGATGCTGTATTTTAGGCTCCACTACAAGGTGCTTCCAGCAGTGTACCAAGCAGAGCATGTGTGGTTTATGAACAACATGTCCATGGATTTGATTTCTCAACGTACCGCACTGGCCTCACACTCCACTTCACCTCACTGCCCACTTCCACAAAAGAAGCCACTCTACCCAAGCTTTTTCCAAGACAACGGAGGTTTCATGCTGCATTCATTACTATCGCTTCTCAGACATATCGAGCAATTACCATGTGAGGATAACTCCCAGTGTTAACAGACAACGGTGTTACTACAGTATGTATTGTACTAGAGAAAGTGGCTGTGGTTGGTTTGGAGGTTGAGATGGCTGCCATCCATATCTTTTTTATTTCTGAAGCAGTTGCTGAAAATTAGGCCTGGTGTTGGAGTGAGGAGAGTGGATGTGTTGCTTTGAAGCAGAGCATGATAGCTGTCAGAGTCAGTCATGGATGGGATGTTCCTATCCACAGCCTATTAGAGAGTTGTTTATCAATGCAGCTGCCAATCAGGCCAACTTCTGGTTTGCCCATTCTAATCTGGACTTCATAACAGCTACATATGGTGCAAGTTCTGTTCATTATGGCTTGCATGGACTCCCCACATCCCACTCCTAATGCATTTCTAGTTGAGCTGCAGGTAAACTATGAATGCCACAAGATTGCAATGCTCTTGTCTGTGCAGATGGTGGCAGGTGTGTGTGTGTTTGTTTGTGTCAGTGGGTAAAGAAGAGGGAGGACAGAGTAGCACAAAAATAAAGAGAGTTCCCATCTTAGTTACAACATAAAGTATTTATGTCACTGAAAATAGGTTTTGGTGTTGTTTCTCAACACACTATAGTGTTACTATACACCTACACCAGCAAGGAATTTGTCATTACATGTGCCACATGACAAATGTACAAAACCCCTCCCCCAAACAGTGATTGTCGAATACTAGCTTAGCAATCATAACTTGGCAGGTCTGTCAAGCTTTGGATTTCTTCCCTGTGGCCCACAAAGCATTTTCCCCTTAGACCACCAACCATAAAAAGAGAAACCTGTAATACTGCTGACAGCACACCTCGAACTCCAAACACAGAGAATTATTACTCTTTGTACACTAAATTTTTCAACCATGGAGGTTTTATACCTGCAAAATTATAATTAATTGTAATCATAATATATTTTAAAAAGAACTAGCCCAACCACTGTGTAGTATTTCTATGTCACAAGGAACCTAACCCTGGATGCTATTGAACTGTGGCGTATAATCATCCTGCTCTGACACTCTATCCAGCCTAACATTATCGGAGATTTGACAAACACAAGTAAATATTGTTTGCTGATTAGCATACATATTTTCAGAGTTAGGTTAGAAATAACTCATATCTCAAATCTTTTGTTATACTTACAAGACTAGAAATCGGAAGATGCAGTCTTTAGTACATTTAGCCTCAGTCTATTAGCACAACCGAGACCCCACCGGGCACATCTCTGTCACATCACAGCCACAATGCTGTTCTGGTACGTCCTCCATGTGGCTTCAAACCCCACCAGGAGCAGATTTTTTAATTACTGGTGGGGTCAAAAACATGTCCCACCAGTAATGGGCACAGTGAAATTTAGCAGTATGGGTGATTCTGCCCGTCATACCATCAGTTGTTGGCACTGCAGCATTATGGAGATTTTGAGAATGTACAAAACAAAACACAATTTTAGTTTCCATAAATTGTTGATAAACATAATTATGCATTAATTTAGGCTGTATTTACTTTGGGTTAAATTATTTACCATGTTCTTTCCTAATATATTCATCGATACAGTCATAGTATCTTCTAAGAAAGCTCACTAGGGATAACTATGACCCCAGATAACTCCCCTCCATGATTAATTCTTTTTAATAATGTCCCTGTAAATAAGCAGGGATACACTGTATTCTTCAGGGAAAGCAGCTGTGACTACAATGAGCTTTTCTTACATTTTGAGATTAATACAGCGTGATAGGAACGAAAGCCAAAAGAACTTTTCCAGTGGAAGAACAAAAGGTGAGAACATCTGCCCTTCATTTGGCCATTTGCATAAAGTTGAACTCAACTCAACTTCCTCCTGTTGACAAGTCACTGAGATTTCTCTGCCCACTGTCTGTCGCTGCAATCTCTGTTGCTCCCTGTCTTCCAGCGCTCATTTAAAATGAATGGGTAACACTATCTTTGCCTCTTCTCGTCTCTCTGGGTGTAAGCACAAAGTGAGACATACTTGATCTATGAATATGAAATGCTGTTTGACTCACACAGTAAATATTTGCCTGTTTGTCCTTTTTTTCTTTTTTAACACAGTGTAATCAGCCATAATGAATCACTGAACAAGATGTGAATCACCCCCATTGTACTTGGTGTGTTTTTGTTACATTTGCATTCCTTGCAAAAGGAGTCATCACCAGTGTCTCTGTCAAAGGATAATTACATTAGAGATTTCTTGAATTTTAACTTCTGTTATTTTTCAACACTGCTGAGTGTGGACCTATAAATGTAATCTCAGTAGGAATTTGGACCAGGCTTGCAGTGGTTAATAATTCAGCTCAGAGCTGGAGGCTTTCATTGAGGTGAACTATGCAGCAGTCTTGTTAAACATTCATGTTCTCGGCTATGCTTCGCCCCTGGAAGGCATTTGACCGCTAGAGCGATAACTCAAAAGGTAAAGGCTTCTCATAGATATTAATATCAATTTGATGTCTGTGGTGTCAGATCTGCCCCTACTCAACAATATGGCTATGGTACTCAGGGCCACCATTGTTTCTTTCTCCTTCTTTTGTAAAGGCAGTCTCTGTGTATGCTTGCAGGCTATACTGTATGATCATTTGCATTTGTTTGTATATTTTTTTGCATGCAACAATGTCAATATGTCCTGTAATTTTAAGAACTTGGGGGCATCTGCCAAAATCACTGCAGAGCACACACACAGAAGATATCACAGCATTGAAAATAATAACAAGATGCGACACCACAAGCTAAGCTAATGCACTCCATGCACAGCATCATTAGTACATGATCTCAGCTGGGGGACAAGTGACAGCTGCTACACGTGATCTCAAGGTGAAGCATTGTCAAATGTTTGCTTCTGTAGTACTGAACAGAAACAACAACAAAAACAATAATGCAATAATTATTATTTTGGCTTTTGCTTGGGATAAACTCGGTTCATGGGTACATCAACAAGTTTTTTTTTTTTTTTTCTAAGACTTTTAAAGATATAGTGCAGCATTGTTGAGCTGTGTCTCCTTTACTGCAACCCGGAGCATGCTCATCAATCATGCTCACAGTACAACAACACAAATTAGTTCTTTTTGGGTGGCAGTGATTTATTAGAACGGCAGCCGGATATGCAAGACTAAATTGTTTTTCTGCACTTTCATAATTCATTTAATTCTCCAAACAACAATTTTCTGGCAGGTCAGTGTTGTGCTCAGGGTTTGAATTTTTCAAAGTAGAAGCTGATGTAACTGGGTTTTTTTTTTCTACTCTCTGACTTAGAAACGGAGCCTGTGGCTACTGGTAACAACTAGTAGGTGATGCAGTCAATTTGGCACAGTTCTCTTTATATCTATGGTACCTCTGCAGCCATCTTGCAGTGTGTTTACTGAAACAAACAGTACACAGACAACTAATTACATCCCCAAACCACAGCTATGACTGCACACCAGCCTAATTACATCCCCAAACCACAGCTATGACTGCACACCAGCCGGTAGTGACCCAATTTTGTTCTTTTGTCAAACGACATCAGATATGTTCGTAGATACATACAGTGTCTGCTCCCAAATCAGATTATGTATCAACAATGTATGAACGGTATTATATATATCTATATATATACTTAGATAAAGCCTGTTTAAATGTCGTAGTGAAACATAGTGAAACGTAGTGTGGTCATCAAGTACATTTATACACAACTAATTTGGATTGCTACACATTTTTGAGAGCATTTATACACAACTAATTTGGATTGCTACACATTTTTGAGAGAATAATAAGTGGTGTCCGATTCTGCTCAGTGCCAAGTTGTTTTTGAGGGAAAGAAGTGCTACAACTCCACAGAAGTGGTACTGAAGTGGACGAGTTGAGTGGTGGGTGTAGAAAGTGCAAGTCTTCCACACGGCGTTGAAGCAACAAAAACACTTTAGCTAAGGTTAGGGGAAAAATCATGGGTTGGGTTAATTATAAATAAACACCATGCATTTGTGCTTCAAGTCACTTATGATTTTTTCAAGACCACGACCTTTCCCTAACTTTAACCAAGTGCTTGAAACATAACCTTGTTATGTTTTGGTACAATATTGTATTGCAAGAAGTCATTATTTAGTAGATATGTTCTGTATGCACATTTTGGAACTTGGCAGATAAATCGACTAAAATTTTATTTCTTATGGGCTGTCCCTTTGGTCAGAGATTAAGCCATGAACTGTAACATTTAGTTTGGAGTCTGACTGGGGACCTTTGTTACACCCACTCCCTCATTTCCTGCCATCACATAAAAGGCATACAATGACCCAAAAAATATGAATAAATCATGATGTTGAGAATTAATGTTATACAGCATTCAATTTCACACGTATTTGCAGAGACATGGTTGTGTCGGGAGAAAAAGATTTTTTCTGAATAACAAGAAGGAACAGAAGTGCTTAGTGCAATGAGTTAGAGCCCCACCACTCCTCCAGATGACCCTCCAAATTTAGACCCCTTCTGTCCTTTCCCCAGTCCCAGCTGACCCTCCAGCTTGAATTGTTATTTCCATCTTGTCTGCAGCCACTACAGATGGCAATTTGGCTGTGCTCATGTGGTAAGCTTATATCTGAAATGTATTCATTAGCAGGTTGTTTTGAACACAGGGATGATATATGACAGATATATGCTCTGCAGATATTCTAGATATTTCTTACTGGTCAATGAAACCAATGGAAAGAACCAAACCAACAATTAATTTGTTCGACAAACTAATATCATGTGTAGCCAAAGCCTGGAACAGCTTAGTCCTCAGCAACCTCCATTGTTATCCAAAAATGATTTTAAAAAAAACAAAACAACAACACATTAATAAGCCACATTGGGTGACACGTTCTTTCATTAAGATAAACTTGAGCACTTAATCCCATCAATACTCAATACACTGCCCTGCTGCCGTACATACCTGCAAGCACTCCTGCTTGAAAATAGTCCAAAGCAAAAGAACTATGTACTTCTTTTAGAGTAATAAAACTACAATGCCCAACTGTTATTTCACCTTTTAAAAAATAAAACTGTATTCCTGACCAGTTTTTAAAGATTTATGTCTTCAGTAGGAACAAACAGGTTTGGGGCTAGAGCCACAGACAGAGTTGGAAGAATTATATTCCTGGTTTGCTTGTTCAGTATAGCAACAACAGAAAAAGCCCCCCAAAAAATCACGTTTATAGCAGAATTAGAACATTTGATTAATTTATGCCATAGTAATTCCCCAGAAATGTCCCAATTAATGCACAGCCCATCAGTCTAAACATGACTCGAAATACATGCAGTGCTATACATATCTGTTAATGTGATGCATGTTTGTGATAAAAGTCTTATTAATTATGGTATCACAGATGCTGGCATAAACAACAGAATTTTACTCATAATATTCAAAGACATGTATGTTCAGTGCTTTGAGGTGTGGGTGGAACCATTTGATGTAAATGCGTGGAAGAGTGCGTTTTAACATCAGGCTGTCAAATCCTGATGTGTAAACATACAAGACTTCACACAGGGACAAGGGCATGAGCAGAGCGATCTATCACATCGATGACACCCCAGGATTGTCTTTAAGCTTTCCTGGTGTTGCACACATAAATTAGTCCGAACAAAACTTGGATCAGTCAATTATGCTGGGGGCGGTGATTAGTGTTTGAACACAAACGTTTTGGAGGAGGTGGGATTATGCCTGTCAGCCTAGAGACCCCAACCTTCACCTTCACAAGGTGAAAATCTCGACAATAGCAAGAGATTGAATTGAAACTCTGTTCATGTTTTAGGATCAATAAATTTAAACTAGAGCGCTTAAATTGAGCTTCCTGTTGTTAAAATCACATTTCACATTATGATCACATTTTGAGTTGAGCCCAGAGAACTAAAACGTTACAGCACCATTAACACTTATTAAAACCAATACATTTTCCACTGAAAATGGTGTATTTCTGAAAATGGTGTATTTCTGTCTGTAACACCACATTATGCCAATTAATATTTTGTTAAGTTGTGATTATCACAGAAACAACTAGGTGACTCTTTTATTAGTCATTCGACAGAAAATTAACTATTTTAATAATCAAATAGACAAAATTAAGTCAGCTATCGTAAGAAAAAAATACAAAATTACAAACTATCATCTGGTTTAAGTGAGGATTCACAGCTTTGTTTTATATTATTATATATTAAGCATCTCACAAAACAAATAATTTGAAGACGTCACTTTGGGGTCAACAGATAATTGTTTTGTTAATAGTGTCATTAGATACTGTATGCCATTTCTGTGTTCAGGTTTTGGTGTATTGTCTAAGTCTGTCTGTAATTTGGCAAGCTTGGCATGTTTTAATAAGACTTGCTATTGTAAAACTGAGGGACTATTGGGTGTACACATCCTCTGCATGGTGTCATTTTTGCCATTTGGTGAATGTGGGCAGTGTAAATTTCACACCCTCCCTCATTTCTTAGCTCTCCTTTATGGAACTGTCTATACAATAGAGGCTTTTGCAAATACAGTATGGTAATGATTTTCTTTGTTTCATTCATCCAAGTCCTGAATTACCATTGCTTATGATAAGGGTTAGTTTATAAGGCAGATGGTGCAATAAGACAAATGTATTCACCAATACAGCACATTATCATAACAGCTCTCTCCCTCTCTCTTTCATGTATGTGGTCCCTCCTCACTTCATCCCCTATCTCACCCTTCTCCTCCCTCTCTTACAGTCATCTAATGCTGTTTGTCTTTCTTAATCTACTGTATCTGTTCTTCGATTGCCTTGCTCATTCACCCTCACCCACTAACTGATGCAAGACGAGGTAACTCATGAGGGAATTAACAGGTGAAAATGTATTCCCTTTATCTCAAGCACTGCTGTGCCGCATTACACTTCTCCCCGCCCAATATCTTTCTCACAGTGTGCAAACAAGAAGTTTATATAATTAACTTTCAAAGACATCGTTGAACTAACCCTACATTATAGAGGAGGAGCTAAGCGTCTTTCCCCCCTTAACTCCAAGAGGATTAAGGTAATGACACAGAAAGCAAAGAGGAGACAGGTAGAAAGCAAGTCTCCTTCTATTGCTTACAGTAATGAAATTGAATTATAAACCTCGCTAATCTCTTTCACGTAGGTTCTTAAGATATTCCCTCAATTTTCAGGTGTGCCATAGCCAACCAATCAGCATAGATATAAAGATTTCTATTTCTTATCAAAGACGTACTGACACCGGTGGAGAGCCTATAGTGATTTATCAGTTTTTTTTGCCTTCGACAGTATATTATACATCAACTTGTGATGACATTCTTACAAAATTAAATAATAGAAAGTGAAAACTACGTATTAAATTATAGTTACTCTTCTCCATGCATTCAAAGTATAAATTCTAACCCATTTTGGGTAAAACGCTTTAAACCTAAGTGCACATTTTTAAGTACATCATGATAGCTCTACATTGTAGTGGCAGTGTGATTATATCCCCTAGCAATGATGAGGCTGTGCTCACACAATAGCCTTTTCTCCACACAATGATAGCCATTACACTCAAATACACAAAGCTGCATTTTGTACAGTGTATACTTTCGCCACTATATGAATCTACAGGCGGGTTAGTGTCAAGCTTCATGATTCTCTAAATTTAGATCAAGGCCATGCCAGTCAAGGAGGTGAGCTCATAACTGTCAAAGCCTGTGAAAGAGTGGTGGAAAGAGACAGGAGAGCACACACAAGCCTGCGGATGCTGGCTGCATTATTCTGTATGGAGGAGCCCCTCAGCATGTTTATACTCATTCAGCGAGACAGCTGTGGGCATCTCGAGCCTGCCTATGCCTATGTTTCTCCTAGGCTCTCTAAGCCAGCCCCATTCATCATCCTCCAACAGCCCTGCTTTAATTGGGCTGCATCCCCACCTGCTGTCACTCACCACCTCCTCCACATTGAGCCGGAAGAGATACAGATGTACCTGGTCCGGCACAACCCTGTCGCAGCACACCAGCTTCTGCATTTGAATTGCATATGTGGACAGCTGAGCCCCGGCATCTACACTGAGCTGATCCCAAGCACTGCTCTTTCCTTTTCTCACTGTTGGTAACTGCCTGTCCCTCTATCCACGGTGGTGTGGAAGCCTGGTAATGATGTGGCCTATCAGTTAAACTGGAGACGGGGCTACAACGCTCCGGGGCTGGAGGTATTGTCGTGGTTACCTCTGTCCCCAAATATGGCAAGGACATTAAACATTCCTCTTCCTTGAGTACCATGTCTCTTAAAGTTTTGCGAGGCCTAGTTTCATAATAGCTCCTGTCTTATTTGAGTGGAGCCTGGCACTTCAAATAAGAATTGCAGATACCCTTTAGCTGCCAACCAGAGCTAGAAGACATCTAATGAGCCTTTGAGATTTCCCTGCTAAACCTACCATAAAATGCCTGACGTGCATGGAGACGTGGCTTCAATTTGTCTGAAAGAAATTGCAACGGTTTCAGGTTTCAGCATAATAGACAAGGCAGCGACCTAAAGTCTCATTTGCTCAATTTGATTTTATTAATAAATAAAGGATTACCACTTTTCTTCAACGGAAGATTGGATTAAGATTTGTAAGGGCTTGGCTTTGTCTAACTTGGACTAACCAAGAGGGAGATTTGCATTTGTTCACTCTGTTCCTTTTCTTCATTTTGCATTTTGTATACTTAATTTCTTTCGTCAAACATTGAAAATATCCCTGCCTAGCCCCATTAGTGGCTAAGAGAAGCAAGTACAACCCGTTTGGTCTATTAAAAGTGACACTGGCTGATACCAAATGCATGGACTTGCTCCATTTTACGATGTATGTCCTGTTTATCAAACTGTCGAGTTATCATATGGCCTCTGTATCCTGTTCAGGGTTTAGAGGAATACTTGCAACAAACACCACTAGTGAAGTGTTGAATTTGTTTATCAGACAAGTTGTAGGGAGGTGGTTTGGGTGGATGGTGAGTTTTTGGTTGTCAACTAAAAGTGCATTTCCATCCTTCTTAATATCGCAAACAATGTTTTTACACTTGGCTGAAGTAGTGAAGTTGATTAATTGAAAGAAAAATGCAGACTTGATGTACATGTATGTGATTTAAACATCCGGTGAAGTTTCTGCTTCACTGAGGAGATTGAAAATAACAGAGGGATGAAAACATTACGGTCCTTGTACAAAAATGAGGGGACTGTAATGTTCCTCATGTTTTCTATATTATTTCCCACTGTTTGAAGGTTGACTGACACTCTTCTGGCACACTTCGGCTTATGTAATTTCACTGCGTTCTCCTCCTGAAATGGTTTAATGATACCAGACTGACAGATTGGTGACAACTTATATTTCAATAAACCAACTTCTAACATTTGTGCAAATGTACTGGATGGAAACTTCAACCAAGCAAATACTTTTCAATAATTTTCTTTTCCTGGTTTTCAAAAGATGTGCTACACAGGGTTGGGCACCAGTGGCACAGTGGTGCAGGCGTTAACACCGTCGCCTCACAGCCAGAAAGTCCCACAGTTTGAGACTTTCTCTGTGATTGCATGTTCTCCCTGTGTCTGCATGGGTTATTTCCGGGTACTCCGGCTTCCTCCCACAGTCCAAAGACATGCAGGTTAATTGGGGACCCTAAAATTAATGGCTGTGCAAGGTGTACTCCGCCTCTCACCCAATGTCATCTGGGATAGGCTCCAGCCCCCCCGTAACCCTGATATGGATGAGCGGTTATGGAAAATGAATGGATGCTAAGGTTAGGGGAAGAGCTTTGTTTTGGTTAAACGATAATAAACACATCCAGTCTCATGCTTCACTGTTCCACGTTTCCACAATCTTAATCAAGTGCTATAAGTGCCTAAACATAACTTTGGAAAACATTAATCATGCTTAAGTTCCTAAGAGGAGGAATGGATACTGTATAAAAAACAAATTAAATTTATTGTCAGTGAGCATTTTACTGATATGCTCAGTTTCAACACTCTGCGACTTTTAATTGTTCATTAAAAAAAGCTTCTTTATTATATTTATTCAAAAAAACATAATTCAGATGACATTACATTTCTCTCAAAACATATCTACTGTTGCAAATTACATAAATTCATAAATTCTATTAAACAGGGTTGCACTGGCTGATACCAAGTTGTGTATCCTGCTCAGAGTTTACATGATTACATCTGACAGCAACACAACAAAAAGAATAGAAACAGCACCAGTAAAGTGTTCTTCAGACTGGAAGTTCAAATAGATGAAGTCAGAACCTTCTCATCTTGAATAGTTCCCATTAATGATTTATGTTTTCTCACTAACAATATGTTGATGATCAAAAGAACACCAAATGGATGTGATGTGATGTGAAACCTCTCATCTTTCAATCACATCCATCTCAGATCATCTTTTTTTGAATGCAAAGCAAAGCAAACTGGCAGGCTTAAAAAAGAAGGCTTAAATATTCCTCCTACTGTATATTTAATCAAATATACACTTTCTCCTGCAACCATATGCTGCTGCCATATCCTTGTCTTGTAACTTTTGAGACAGGAAAGTTTGAAATGTCAATTTTTATGTTTCAGGCTACATAAACATGAATACTTGGCTTCTTCCTGGAGACAACATTATGGTTTAAGTGATCTAACCATAATGAGGCGTCAGCTGTACAGACAAAACACAGGATGTTGACTTTGATTGTAAAAACAGGGAGTAGTCATTTGAAGTTGCTTTGTATTGATGCACATCACTCTGCAGGCACTGGGTACGTGATGAATCATACAGTGGATTCAGAATCTGTCCTTATGCTCACACTTGTGATATTTCCAAGTGCCTACTTCAGTGACATATTTCTCTTAATGGCAGATAGTGTACCTGTTAAGACTGTAAGTAAGTGGAGGATTTAAGGACACACAGTAGGACAAGCAGTAATGAAGTAAACTTGTTGCTAATGCAAATACACAGTCACAGGGGCAAATACAGTAAGTAATTAGGAACTACTAATTAACGGACAAAACACATTTGAAGGGCTGAAGGAGTAAAACGATAAAGCCAATCTGGAGAGAGACATCTAGAAGTTGTACTGTACAAAAAATAAAAAAAGGACTAAGACAAAAATAGGAAATAAGTTTGGAAGATATATATACTCGTATGAAAAAAAACCTTGAATCAGTTCAATAAGGAAATGTTTTCAATTTTATTTTTTAAGAAGCAACCATCTGCTGAGGTCCTGTCAAAGCTGCTGAGTGTTCGGAGACAGATGTTTAAATGTTTCTGTCTCTGCAGAACACAAAATACAATGTTTGACCCCAAATTAAACATTGCTTTTTAACATTCGGAGGCACAATAAATGTTTTAGAAAGTTTCCCATCACATTTCTTTAACATTGGTAGATATTGACCAGTTTTACAGAAAATACTTCTTTCTTATTAATAACTGCATTTTTCTAAATCCCTAAATATCTTGTTTCATGACAATAACTATGTAATTATTATTGCGGTTTTCATAAAAATGTGCTATGAAATTACAGGGCTGGTTCTTTGATCCTTGGCTCCACCTGTCTGAACCTCAAACGGCTCCAAATTATACAGTCACATACATATGGTTAATGTGTACAATAGGAAGATGACTCATGATGACAATGTAAGCATATAACTGTATTCAGCGGGAATGCAACTTAATTCATGTTTCATGTTTTTATCTTTAAGCTAGTTAATTATTGCTTGCTAGCCAGGTTCAAGGTACATTACCACCAATAGAGGTTTTACCACTTCCATTCCTTTCAGATGCTCCACAACCCGTTTCATTTTATTCTTCAACCATTTTCCCTGAAATTCTAAACATACAATCAACATTATATTTTAAAATGTATCACAATTACGCAATACCCAATTTTTGAGTGTGTGTCTGTACAGTATATGATTACAGAGGGTACCATAATAAAGTTGAGTCTGGATTACCTTTATTATGCATGTAGGACATTCATTTGGTCGGGGGGATTTTTTTTTTTTGTGGGGTTTTGTTTTTTTTGTTTTGTTTTTTTTTTTTTTTTTTTTTTTTTTTGTTGTTTTTTTTTATATATATATATATATATATATATATATATAATATATATATATATAGATATGATATATATATATACTATATATATATATATATGCAAATACTAGGCAAAAGAAGTGGCATCATCCAGATTATGCATTCTCATCATTCACTTCTACCCCTCCACACACACAACCCAAACACACCACACACACCCACACACCACACCCACACACACACACACCACACCCACACACACCACACGGAAAAAAACAGCTGTGCAAGTCTACCCCCACTTACATCACACAACACACAGACAGAGAAAGCAGTAATGCAAACTAAAACCATAATCATATGAATAAATTAACGTGTGACAAAAAAAACAGTGACAGTAATACCAAATACCAACAGCACACGTGGCGCATATTTAGGGACAGCTGTTAAACACGTTAACACAGTGGTTCTTAACCTGGGTTCGATCGAACCCTAGGGGTTCGGTGAGTCGGTCTCAGGGAGCCTC